>NW_010230181.1:0-1518 GCF_000690775.1 Eurypyga helias | reverse complement strand
GCAGTGGTGGGGAGAAGGAGACATTTTGTCTCGGGAAAGCTGGCTGAAAGCTGCTCTGCCTCCTTTCCTTTCTTATCTTCTTTCTGTTTATTCCAACAGCTCCATGAGGCAATGTAATGGATAAAAATGTTTTGTGGAAAATCACTCTTTCTTTGTTTTCAAAGCATTTTTTAGGTCGCGCTGTTTCAATTGCTGCTTTACTAAGCAGCTCCACAAACACTTGCACATGCACAATGGAAGGGCAGACACAAATATGGTCTTTAAACCATCTGCAGAGAGGTAGGAACATGTCATCAGACTTGCTTTGTTTCTAGAGTAATATTCCAGACAATAACAAGATCCTCTTGTTCTTATTTAGCCACACTGGCTGTTGCGTATGGCAAGTTGGAAGTGGAGTGGGAAGGAGAAACTTAATTCCTTCACCTTCTCCCTGACTGCACGGGAAGCTGAATTTCCTGGCAGGCAACTTCTGCTGCACCCTCTCTTCCCTGTCCAGTGGCATGGCTGTATGGCAGGGAGGCAGTGACTGTTTCATTTCCCACTGGACATAATTAAAAACTTGGCCGCTGTGTGGAAGGCCATGTCCATTTTGGCTGATTATAGAAGGAAAGAGCTAAAGTGGAAGGAGAAAGAAGAGGCCAAGGTGCACATAAATGTAAAAATAGTGGGTAATCAGCTGCTTCAATCATTCCCGTGCTTGAGGACACGAGGTTTGAGGGACACCTGTGTTAGCTGTGAGGTGTGTAGCAAGCCATCTTTTACACCCCGGTGCTGGAAAAGCAGGTCTGCCAGGGCACTGGTCTGCAATGCTGTGGAAGATCATAAGGCATGATTTTCCCACTGTCCCATTTCCTTGTGCTTTCCGATTCACCATCTGAAGAACCGGGCTGCGAGCCTTCAGGAGCGCTCAGGAGTGGGTTGGTTTCTGTTTCCTTTCTGCGCGCTGCTCTGGGGTTTCCACGCTGGCCCCCACTGTGAGGCGAGATAAACACTAAGGGGTGAGCTCCAGGCTCTTCTCTTCCTGCCCTGTTCCTCTCAGCCCCTCCATGCACCCACTGCTTGTTACCGGTAGAAAAAAAAACGCCCAAAAAACAACAAAAAAATCACCCCAAAGTCATGCCCTTTCAGCAGATTAAACTCTTTTTGACTCCTCCATTCATAAGGTGTTATTTTCCCTTACAGTTAGCATTTGTCAGCATGGTTGCTACTAACTCCATGCGAGAGAGTTAGTAACGACCTTTTTCATACCTTTATATTGTTCATCATAAAGTACTTTTCACTTAACATACATTTTCCTTTCCTCCAAATGGTCTTTTCCAAGCCAAGGCCAGTCCTCCCCTTCCCCCTCGATGGGGATGGTAAAAGGCTGGGGCTAAGGAGAGCTCTGTCCTGCCTCTCTAGGGCTGGTGGCGACAGGGACATAGAAGCAGACAGGCCAAGGGCAACCATTATCTTCCCCCATCCCAGTAACAGCTTTTTTTCTGCTACACGGCTCTGGCTTCCCCTCAGCGTCTCAGT
>NW_010230180.1:48421-56341 GCF_000690775.1 Eurypyga helias | reverse complement strand
CTGTGAATCTCTGTGAATCTGTGAACCACCCAAATTTTTAACATAATGTTAATCAGCTGCAATGTTCATTAATTTCAAGATAGTTTCTATGTTTTTCTGGTTTGGTTTAAAATTAGAGACACATGCTGTTTTGTTCAAAGGTCTCCAGATTTGGTTTCTAGTCCTTGTTAGATATGGAGAACACTGGGATGAGATTGTTACAGCTTATTGGTGCTCACAAGCTGTAGGAGTAAGCTTGTAAAACAGTGATTCTGCATTTCATCTGAATGATAACACTTATGGGTCTATACCCTGTGTGCTTATATTTGATTTACTTTGACAAAATAAGGCATAACTTTCAGTTCCCAACACCTGCGCGGAATTGGTTGCCCTGTAGTTCACTTAGAGAATAAGTATGATCTTATACAACAAACTGGGACGATTCCTTTCTGAACTTAATAGGCCTCATATTAAGACTAAGCCTCTTTTCCAGGCTTGCGCAGGAAGCCCAAGCTTTTAGAAGTGCATGTGAAAGTTTGGTGAGAGCTCTGATAAAAATCAGAACCTTTGAAGTTCATCAATTGCTATTTAGAATAACAGGAATAAGGACTATTCTTCTCTTTTAATTAGCATTGGCTGGTGGATGAAGCAGTAAGAGATAAACTGTTTGTTAAAGCTTAAGAGTACACACACAGAAGTATGTGTCAGTATTGTTACATGAATGCATGAATGAATAATAATGAAAACCGCATAATGAAAAGTTTAAATCTAATATGCCATAATGCAAGTTTGTGTGGTATGGGAAGCCTTTTCATATATAATTATACTGTTGAAAGCCCCCCAAAAATAAAAATTGTAAATTCTGAAGGCCACAGAAGGACAGATAAATGAATGGCAAATTCCACCGAGTGTTTTATCAGCTTCCTGCCATTCTCTGAACAGTGCCAGATAAAAACCCTAGCGCTTAAAGGTCTTGTGAAAGGCTGTGCATATGCTTGTAAAATGTGTATTAATTATAGAAATCACATTATAGTCTCCTTAAACTTCCTTTAGTTCTCTCCAAATGCACAAACACCTCTAACATTTTCCTATCTGGCCAAGATGGCTGCATTTAAGATTGAGATTACTGAACTGTCTTCAGGAAATTAACTAACTGGCTAATGAGCCTCAGTATTTGCAAACAGACATTTAGATTCACTCCTGCTGGTTTTCATATCTCATTCTATTTATTATAGACAGAGTAGGTGGTGAGATGAGCCCTTTACTTTGTTTAACACATACCACTAGAAGATACTGATCTGAATAGCTTAGATCTCATCACAGGTACTTAGGCTAAATATTTTCATGATGGCTATTCATCTCACCATTATTTTTTCTTTCTAGAGAGATTCAGTTAAAACAATTTACTTCTTTCAGACTATGAAATCAGGGAAACGTGCTATTGTGTCCATTGTACAAAATGATTTGAAAAGTCTGTATACAGCGTTTAGGAATATGACATTACGTGAAGATGAGAAGAAAGACTTTATGTACCCTATGACATGAAATACCTTTTTGTTAATCCTTTGAAAATGAAATTCTAAATCTGAACAATCATACTGCATCCTCCCTCCTGCCCCACCCAAAAAAAAAAAAAAGTTTTCTAATTTTATAAGCTAAAATTTTCCAAAGATGAGCGGACCTCACCCTCTTCTACTGCTAACTGTGTCATGGCCAACACTTGTTGGGAAGAAGAGAGCAAGACTTTCCCTGAAACTGTTTCTCTTGGAAGCACTGAAATGCTGCAGTGACAGGTAGGCTGGCTGGGCAGTGAAGCGTGGGATGCACCAGTGCTCCTCAGTGCATCTCCTGCTGCCCTCAGGGGAAGGAGAGGGAAATGAGAAAGAAGTGCAGCTGGAATACAGGGTTTAGGAGAGAGAAAGAAAACAAACAGGGCATGAGTGTAGGGGAAAATGAGTGAGGATGTAGAACAAGTAACATCAGAAGGTATCAGAAGACCAGGCATAGATGAGAGATTTCAGCATAATAAGGCTGGCAGTTGAGAAGAATTGAATGTAACCGATAGAGGAACATTTTTGTAGACCCCAGAACAGAGAATATGCAGTTAAAGTCTGTTTGTCCATGAGTTGAACCTTTTTTTTTTTTCTTTTTAAGTCTTCCTGAATACTTTATGTCAGCTTCCTGGACTGGAGGAATTACTGGCCAGGTGTGGTTTATTTATTTATTCCCCTCCGCAATCTAGTTTTTGTTGCTATGGACAACATTAAAGTGCATCTCTAACGTTTACCAGGCTCATTGGATCATCTGTTGGATCACTGTAGAATGGTTTTGGAGTCAATGTCAATTTACATAGTTACAGTAACTGGCATCCATACTACATTGCTATTCCTACAAATACTTAGGGAATGTCAACAAAATTTGCTTTTCTTTCAGTGATTCTTATGTAGAGAAACTTTGTTTCTTTTTACTACTCTTTTAAAAATGTTTTTAACAGACTTAGGAACTACTGGGCACATATATCCTCTCTTTCTTCAAAGGAGTGCTAGGAAGAAAGCAATTCCACATTTTTGCAGTAGTAGCATGAATGTGAACAAAAGCAGATTCTCTCCTTCACAGTTAATGAAGTGTTCATACTGCTTATGCATTTCATTTTTATCTCTGCTTATATTCTTGAGGGGTTCCTTTTCTATGTTGGCACATGAGAGGGAAGTTACCTTTGCCTTAATATTAAGCTAAAAGTTAGACTCCTCGTTTCCATCAACCAGTCCCTGATTAAGCCACATAATGCAGCCTTTGTTGGTCCATCATCACAGAGCACTGCTGTCCTTCTGTGGCACTTGTAGCTGTTCTTTTCACATCCCAACACCTTCAGGATTCTCCTGTCTCTGATAATGCACTTCAGGGTTTATGAAGAAGATGTTAAAAGCCCACTGCATGCAAGATCCATCCCTTCCTACATCACTACTGGATCAAGGGGTTTATCATGTTGTGTAGGGAGGTTACTGAGCAGATAGTCATATCTGCAGCACAGTGGCTCTAGGATACCATCAAGGGTCTGGGATGACAATATGTGCTGCTTTTTTTGGAGAGAAGGTCATTAACATTTCTCTGCAGTGGCAAACTGTAAATCAAAATAGGTTTTCTTCAGCCTTTAGTATTTTTCTTCTCATTTATTTTGCTATCAGTCTCACCTAAGAAGTACAACAGAGAGTGAAGTCTTCAGCTGGCTTGCTTCATGTAGGCTAATTTAATTTTCTTCTTTAGCCTGTGGTCAGGCATAGAGTGGGTCATCCCAACAGGACAGTGGATCAAAGTCTGGGAAGTCAGCTGACAGCTCCAGCTGAGTGCATTGGGCTTTTTGCCTGCATGTAGGCACTTAGCTGGATCAGGACCTGGGGTAGGAGCTTCGGATCTCAGCAGGAGGAACAGCTCTGTTGCTATGGTCGGCTTTTAGCTGTTTTTTTAGTGGAAGTTAATTTCAGTGGAAGTTAATATTCACACATTTTAAACCAAATATTAAGGCTTGGATAGTTCTACTAATGTGTTTTGTAAACTCCATTTGCACCTTGCAAATTTTAGCAGGTGTTTGGTGTTCACTGTGAACAATAAAATGTTCGACCATCTTGCTCATGAATTTTTGGGCGTTGCCAGAGGCACTTAGAACCAAAATAATGCTCCAGAAAAATGCCCGGAAACATTTTTTTTTGTTCCTCCTGCTTAACTGCTTTTTAGTGGTTCACCAGCTTCTCCCTGGAGAGTGGAGAATAAAAAGGAGGGTTGATATAGTATTTTTCTTGTCCTTAACTGACCTCCAAAATTCTCTTTTTGATCATCAACAGCTGAAGCAGGTAGACAAGCTCTTAGCTAAATTTTGTTATAGCAGAGTGTAAAATGTAGAGATCCTGTCATCTGAGTCAGATATTTCAGGTGTTCGTGGCTTGCTTAGAGGAAATTTCTAGCGGCACAGTAACACCATGCATTTTGTTTCAATTAGGTTTAGATTTGTTCCAGAGACACTTGATTTGTGGCAAGCTTTTCCTTGCATAAGTGTCTACTGAGATTTTAGAGGTCACAAAAAATTCTAATTACTCATAGGTGCCAAAGATATTTTGTTTAGTAGATCTTGTGCCTGTATGCGTTTTAGAGCATTCAGAGTAGCATGGAGAAATGGGAAGAATTGGGAATCCTCCATCCATTTCAGGTACTCATCCTTCTGTGGTCACAGGTACGAGCCAGTTGGAAAATGTCTCCTGTGCTTGAGCATATGAGTCTTTCTACTTTGCTTTCCACTGAGGATGCTAAAGATTGACATGCAGATAGTAATTGACTGTATGTCTAAGTGGGTGTAGCTGTAGGTACCCTCTTGGTGTAAGCTAGACATGGAGGTGACTTCAGGTTTTACAGTGTCTTGCTCCTGTTGCTAATAATAGGGAAATGGGATCTGAATTTTGAAAAGCTTCTTTGTTTTCCTGAATATTATTTTTATCTATATTCAAATGACTGAGTTAGAGTAACTGTATGTTAAAGCAACACTGCAGGATGAGCTGTAGGAGTATCTGCTTGGAAGGTGCTAATCTGCCCTGTGTTCTGCTTGTAACACCTTTGATGAAGTCTGTCAAGAACTGTATTACTAGGACCAGAAGTAGAGCTGAGGAAGCCAGGGAGATTGCTGCCTTCACCAAGGCTATATTGATTGCTTCTCCAAGGTCATGAGATGTTTCCATCTCGTCTGTGAACTATCCTCAAGGGCTACATGAGTGACAAATGCTTCTCCGCAAATTGGGTAGCTCTTTTTGGGCTCATACACAGAGTTGTATGCTGTTAAGAGGAACAAGACTGAAGATGCTGCTTCTCTGGCAGCTTGTGACCTATGAAGAGCTGTATCTGCCTCAGAGACGATGACACATCATCCAAGTAAGTGAGAGCTTACAAATGCCCCTGGCTACCTTTGGGTGACCCAGAGAATGTTGCATGACCTGGAAATAGTCTCTGTAATCAATCCTTATATTAATTCCCATCGTTCTTTTTAACACTGATGAACATTAAGTTGCAGCAATTAATTCCAAGACTAGGCAAATGCAATCATTTGCATTTCAGAGGCCAAGTAGAAACATAACTTGACGTTAAAATTTGACTGGTCTCCCTTACTACGACACAGATGGTTAAGGGGAGGCTACTTGTCTGTCTGGGCCAGCATAATATCTCCAACCCGTTTTTCTTATGCACTGAGGATGAAATTGTTTGCTCCAAGGGTGAAGTTTCAGAGTGTCACTCTCTCTTCGTCCACTGAACTATTTTAATAGCTGAAAAGTTATTCTTTGGGATGGCTTAATGAAGATTGTCCAGTGTGTGGATGGAAAGCTGATGCAGTTGCTGCTGAGATGCTGGGTGCTGCTGAGGATAAGCCACTCTTCTGCAGAGTGGCTGGGTGGCTGCTTTTGCAGAGGTTCGTATAACAGGCTCTGCAGGCAGAAATGGTTGTGCCAAAATTGGAGTCCTTTCCCTAATGAGGAATCCTAGAGTTAGACCAAGATTTGCAAATTTTGAAATATGGTTTTGAGCTGAAAAACATCTGAAAAAATTCAGATTCTCCATTTAGTACTTTATACTAACTTAGAAGTGTGTGCATGCATGCTGGTTTTATTCCTTTGGTTGCCCTGAAAGCATGGTATGGATTGCATTTAGGCAAAAGTTTTCACTATTCTCTATAGCACATATTTCCATGGAATTAGAAAAAGAATAATGAAAAAAAAAAATTCCTTCACACTTATTTGTTAAGGAGAAAACCCCTGGAAAAATGTTACTATAAAACCTTGCAGTTGATGTTTCACTGTATTAACAATAGCAAGATGTTATTATGAAACTTTTATCTACACATTTATGTAGATTCTCAAATACATCCTGACTCTGGTTGCTGGTGGCTAACCCAGTAAAAGCTACAAAATGAAATGTTTGTTGAGTATCCTAGCACTCCTGTTTGGCTACTGCAATAATTTAGACTACACTAGTTCCTGCTGTAGTTCCTATTTTCAAGTAAACAGGATTTAATTTTACCTGTAAAAGTTTTCCTGCCTTGGTCTCCAGTTTGAAGAAGAAGTGTTCTGCAAGAGAATCAAAATAACCACATTTCTTTAATTAAAAGCAATATGCTCACAACATCTCCCAGGCACCCTTGAGCTGAAATGACAGAAAGTTAAAAGCTCAGATTTGTCATGGACAACTCCAATCTGTATTAATTTCTCAAGCAGATTGTCAGAAAGACTCAAAGCTTGTTTGCAGCAGAAAAATATCAACTCAATTAAATAAAACAAATTATTAGACACATAAATTCAGCAAGAAATATTTTGTTGATGCAGGAATGTTAATGAAGTCTTTTAACTATTTTTTGATACTAAGCTGACTTTCAAACTCACCCACCTCGCAGGGTATCCGCATTAGTGCAAGTCAAATTCTGGTATCATACTTGGCTTTGCAGAGAGACCATTTCGTTACTGTCTGAGGATATTTATATCAACTAGGACTCTGTTCACATAAAGACAATTCTGTTGTATGCTCTGCTTCGCTTGGTTATATATAAAAGTTATC
This sequence comes from Eurypyga helias, assembly GCF_000690775.1. Taxonomy (NCBI): domain Eukaryota; kingdom Metazoa; phylum Chordata; class Aves; order Eurypygiformes; family Eurypygidae; genus Eurypyga; species Eurypyga helias. The sequence goes on along the minus strand of NW_010230180.1, from coordinate 49,777 downwards.
TGAAAGCTTTAAGCTTTCATAGCACAGAGTGATTTCTTAATTCATAGATTATTTCTAACTTATTTAAATACTGCTTATTTGTGTTCACATTAATCAGTTCCATCACAAGTTTTCTTAGTTTGTTACAGAAGTAATTGTTAAATCTTACACGGGTTGCACCAAGTGCCACACAATGCTGTCCGTCAGGGCACAAGTAGCTTGTGAACGGCAAACAGCAGGGGAGAAACCCAGCTCATGTCAGTGCCAGGGATTGTGCAAAGGAACATACACGGGCTGTGTGTGCAGACAGAATATTTCCTTACCCACTGTCCCTCCCTTTGGGTGCTTTTGTTGAACAGCAGCTGTCATTCATTTTTTCTGTAACCTGCTGATATTTAAGTCCTCACTTTCAAATTATGTTTACATCTATAGATTGTTCTGTGCAAAGCCTCTGAGGCAGAAAGCCTTTCCTATCCACCCATGCATGTACATTGCTAGTGCAAGTTCTCTTCACGTCTTTATTCCTGGGATCTCCTCCTTTGTCATCTGCCTTCTTGCCTTGCTCACGTCCACTCGCAGTGCTGCTGCAAAGATAATTTCTCTATCTTATTTATTTGAAATTAACTGTCTCTTTGGGTTCCTCAGCTGCCACCCCTTTTCTCTCAATCAAACAGGAGTTACTTGTCTTTATTTTCAAGACCCTTTCTCATCTCCCTCTCATTTCTTGTTTTTTACTAAAATGTCAGTTTAAATCTTTGATTGGTTGTGATGCCCTGATGAACTAGAGATGGCCACAGATGTGATTTTGGTGTTTTGAATCATATTTTGACTTCCAAATGTATATTGCAAGTTGCTATTTCTAAATTAGTAAGTCTATAGGTGCTTCTTTCTCTCTTTAATTCAGCAATTACCTCCATGTTCCCGATTCCTTTTCAAACAGAAAGCAGCAGACTCGCATTGAGAAAGTGTTGGGATCTGGAATTTTAAAGACTCAAGCACTCTATTCTGAACACATTTCATAAAAGAAAATGCATTTTGATATTTTACGGGTTATGGAATCAGAAAAATGTACACTGTAAATAAATTCAATGTAGTTTTCCTTATTCCATTAAGAAGACCACGAATTCAAAGGTTAAGCAAGCTGATGTGAGGCGCTTGGATTCAGGGGGCTTAATTTCTGGCTGAGGTTTGAAATGCCCTCAGGTTCTCCTCTAAACCCCAGCTCATCATTCCCAGGAGCCAGATCATGTGCCCTTAGAGCTTTTTGGGTGCGGTGGACAATTGTGGTGGGCTATGAATGTTCTAAGTTTCCTCTCCTTTCTCCACCTCTAGGGAGAGGGAGCAATCCAGCCCAAGCATTCGTCACTCCACTAACCA
>NW_010230180.1:0-48390 GCF_000690775.1 Eurypyga helias | reverse complement strand
CAGCATGAATGCACTTGCTAATTTACTCTTTTAAAAAATGATTTATTCTGCAGAGCCGTCTACTTTAATTACTGTTTGAGCTTTCTAGAACCACAGGACTGGCTAATTATTTTCATTGCCTCCCTTTGGTTGCTTGTGCTGTATAGATCTGCTGTGTAATGAGTCACTCAGAGGCCAGAAGGCACGCTGAATTCCTGAAGTATAGTGTGTCTAGAAAAAAATGCATGAGCAAATATTTCCACTGTAAGCAATGAGACTGTGTTCGTTTGTGATAAACTGGTTCTGACTCATTTATTTCTAAGCTTGAGGTGAGGTATACGGGTTTTAGCAAAGGGATGAGAAAGGGGCAAAAAGGAATGGAGTGATGGGAGCTGTGATTTCAGCTATTAATTTAATTATTGTTACTTATAATGCCCTGACTGGGAAGAACCCCACTGTGTTAGGTACTGCAAGTGTATAATAAGAGACAGTTACTGCAGTTTAGCTCCTAAGCAGGTCAGTAATGGTAAAGTTAACATTTATTCTTTGCAAAAATCATATACATGTGCACTATCCTCTCCTAACTGTATGTGGCACAGGATTTTTTTGTTGTTGTTTCTGCAGTTTTCATTAAATGCTTAGATTACAAGCTTCAGGTTGCCCCTTTTTGCTACAAATACAGTCAACACAATTTTCCATATAGGATTTCCTTTGTTTGTGGACTAACTGTATCACACATGGGGCAACATGCCGGCTAGCTGTGTGTGGAGCCAGCTGTAGCCTAGGGTTTTTATTTTAAACTCGTGCCCAATGCTGCATGAGCATGGCTGTGCTGTGTACAGGGCTGGCTGAGGAGCAGAGTGAGGGTGGTAGAGCTGGGGCTGGAGATCCAGGAGACCGACAGGCTCCTGATGTGACGGGAGGCTCTGGTGCAGCCCGTCCCCAGCACCGAGCTAGTGACTGCATACGCCAAGCAAGATCACCAGGGATAATGCACAAGCTGCTGAATCATTCCCCTACCTCAGAACCCTGGAAACACTTTATATAGATAAATACAGAGGCTGTCAGTATAAGAAGAAGAAATCAGCCAGAACTGGGTTGCTGCTAATAAATTCTGCTGGACATGAGAGACCCTGAGATGTTGCTGCACTGTATTCTTCAGAGCTTCCCTTGAACCTAAAATTTCTACCTTTTTCTCCATTTCCCAGAATATTCCAACCATCTGTCCTCTCCGATAATGTAGGATTTGCTAGAGGTCTGAACAGGAAATAATTTTCTTATTCTGTGGAAAATTTCCCTACTGCTTCTGCCTCATAGATTGAATTTTTTGAAAGGTTCACCAAAAATTATTTCTCTGTTTCACAGTGTTAGGTTAGGGGAAAATGGCATCTTAGATTGATACCGAGCACTTTCCTGATTGTATTGCTTTGAAAAAAAGTCCTGAGAACAGGTCACTGCTGGCACTGATTGAAGAAGTTTGATGAAATGGTGATGACACAGTTGGATATAAAATGATGGTGTGTTTCAAGGTTTTGGGTAGAAACAGAAGAGAGGAATTGAAATGTCAGGCCTGTGCACTGTACACAGGGCTGCATATTTTATGTAAGTACTGTAGAAAAAGAGTAGTATTTGTGGGTACCGAGCCCTGTACTGAATGAGCAATACATACTAAACCAGTTTCGTATCCTCATATCATCCATGGATGTTTTCCCCATCTCTAGTGTCCAGCCTTGTTTTCTGAAGTGTGTTTCTCCTCTGGTAGTTAAAACCATGTCTTTTATCATATGCCTTGAAATGATAGCTCATTCTCTTGCCTCTAAGCTATCACATACACTTATAACGAAACTCATCAAAATAAATGTTTATGTCTATGTCTGATTGGTTTCTCATGTTTAAAAAGGAGGAAATGGGAGATTGATTGCAGAGGCCATAAAAGTAATGACGCGTTTAATGAAAACATACATTTTATAGGCAAAACATGCTTTAAAATTACTTGAAGTTGCTGCATATGAGTTAATGAAATTAAAGGACCTTCAAAATTTTGCTAATTTGACCTCAGGTTATCCCTTCGAGCCTTCAGGCGGTTTTACATTTATTTGCACACATATTCTTGTATATTTGGTCCATCTCGAGAGCTTCTTTCAGCTCTGTCAAACACTGTACCTACGGAGCTACACTGCAGCGGTTACACAGGGCAATGGGGCTGCCGGCTGTGTGGCTGTCCCTGACAGTTACCCTTCTTTCCCCCAGTCCTTCCCTTGCTGGCATTGCCATAAATTTGTCTTGAGGAAACTGTGCTCTAAATGGTCTGTCGCTATGTATTTCTTATCATGCCAAAGCCAAACTCTGACTGGGTCCAAATGCTGACCGGGTCCAAACTGTAATGTGACTTGAATGGCTGAGTCTCCGATGGGAAATGACATCAGAAAGTCTGTATGTAGGTGAGTACGTAATATGGCATCATTCCACCTCCTGTATAGTTGAACAACTTTTTGATTGAGAATTCATCCAGTGGCAGGCTAGTCCATCTCTCTGAGGTGGTGCTTGTTCATGGAAAGGATTATAGAGGCTAAAGTGCAGACTATGGTCATACCTAACATGGAATCTACATTGTTGTGCTGATGGCTTCCATCCTGATGACCAGTCTCATGCCAAGTCATACCTGAAAATTTCCAGATCATGTTGTTTTCATGTTTTTCATACAGATTTCCTGCATCAGTGTGATGCAGCATATTTCTAAAATTACTCTGGTAACTCATCAGAGCTACATCCTTATCGTGAAGAAATTCACATAAAATATATAGATAATTTTGTGTCAGCTACAAAACAGAACATTTGGCTTTCAGTGTCTTATCTGATTAGTTGGAAGGACATTAGAGACAAAAAATCCCTAATGCTTTAAGAAGGGATAAATCTTACCAAAGATTGTTAGATCATACCTCTCCCACCATCATTTTAGGAATGTGAATTTGGCTATTTACCAAACATGAGGAAAAACTACAGTTATCCTGAAACATGAGCACAGTGGCAGGTACCTAGGACCTGAGGTTTCCTGCACTTTCTTCTGTCCATGGCAACACCCCCAAATACCAGGCAGATACCACAGTGTATTTGCTACAAGAGGATGTGGCTGGGAACAGCAAAGAAACAGCTGTCTTAGTCACCCCTCTCATCCACAAAGGATCTGGAATGGAGGATGGCAGTGGTATCACTCACTTCTGTCTACCCCTTATGGCCTGGTATGGCAAAATGTCTGTGTACAGCTCTGCGAGGCTCTCTACCTGACCCTCTGGGTGGTACCACCTCACCTCTAAGCTCCCAAATGGGGAAGAAGTATGTCACAAAAGCCATGAGAATCTATATCCATTCTGCTGGTCACATAGAAACCACTATCAGGCAATTAAGGGAAAGCTCGGGAATGAAGTACACGTCCCGTAATCCTTCCTTATTGTATTCTCCTAACTTCACACAACAAGGCTGCCGGAAGACAAATTTAGTGCTGGGCTATAACTCTATTTTTTTGAGATGGAGAAAATGGAATGGAAAACCTTGTCTCATTTCACCTGACTTTAATATCTTCGAGTAAAATGGAAAACAACCATTTTGCAGTTTATTTCTCTATTTCTCTGTCTCTAAACTTTCTGTATGGGGGAAAATACTGGACTGTTCCTTTAAAGTAGGAACAGTGATACTCATCCCCTTTTTAAGACACATTGTTATCTACTGGTAGAGTGCTTTATAGCAGATCAATACTATTTTACATTGCTCTAAAATTATAGTAAATTTTTTTTACACACTTTTTCTTTTTTTTTTAGACAAACCTTTGCAAGAGCTAATGGAGGGGCAAAACCACTTTAAGCGTGGTTATAAACCACATGAAAGTCTTTAGATTTCTACCACAAATCTCAGCTTATTGTTCATACTCAACTCCTCACTCTGCCGGTAAAGAAATTAAGACATAATGGTAGAGGTTGCTGCTGTGGCTGCAGCATGTTCCCCCATCTGCAGTTTGAGATGCGTGGGGATGTTACCAGTCTTCTGGGAGGTTTGAGTACCACTTCTAAGCCCAAGGTGTCACCCATACTGGGGGGAGAAGCACGTGGAAGTGATGCCATTAAATTCAGTGCAACATGAAGACCAGCCCGTTGTTGTTTGCCATCCCACAGCTGCTCCTTATCAAATGGTTTTCTACCCTTTCACCACCTCTCCTCTGTCCCCTCTGGGTGCCTGTGCCCTCCCTGGCAATTTTGCGTGCCACCTTTGTGGCACTTGGGACCGTTGAGTGCTTTAAGGTGAGCTGAAGGCTTCAGACATTCATGATCAGTACATTTCACTGTGCAAACAAAACCATAAATCCACAGCACGTGGGCAGGGTTGGCACATTTCAGAATGGAGCCGCTTTTGTTCCTGAGGTGCCTATCGAAAACGTAGCGTGGACTCTCCGTTCTCTGGGCTCTTTCATCTTCTGAGAGTGAACTATGGACCCAGAGTATTTTATTCTGGCATCCACTGAATTTACAATGCCTGTTTTGAAGCAGTCTTCCTGATAAGATGTATTGAGAAAACAAGGAAATAAAAGTAGACAAGATACTTAGTTTAGGCATTTTTCTTCACAGGCTATGAGAACGATACATTTTCCGGCTCTCAGAATAGCACTATTATCCTTTTAAGAAACTTCAGAACAGAAAGAGGCTGAGGCCCATCTAGGTCAATCCCCTCCAAATCGTTAGACATTATATGATTATTTTTAAAATATGCAAAACGTAACAAATAGTTTCAAAAGCATTAGAAATTTACCAGAAAGCATTAGAGAAGAGCTTTTGAGAATCCTGTGCTTTGAATATACCTGTATCAGTCCTTGCTATCGGTTTCATCTTTATGCTATTGGCTGCAGACATGATACTATGTAAAATGCTGTATAATTATAGGCTGAAATTTGACCAAGAATCTACACAGTAAATTCCATGTTATTACAGAATAGCCACGAGACACTCATTTCTGTCTTCTACACTACAATCTTCTTGTAATGCTGCAAATTATATAGTAATTACAGATGGAATAACATGGTATCTTCAACCATTAGTACTCTGCAATTTGCAGTAGCAAATGACTGGTCATGTTCTACCCTAATGTCAGTGGGATTTCTGTGCCTAGATCAAGTTGCATATTAGCAGGAAAGACGAGTTGTAATTACATGATCAAATGCAGGAACTGTGGAGGAGGTTAGGAAGGCTTTATGTTGTTTTGTGGGTGTTTCAGTGTTTTCCCAGATTCATTTCCAGATGTGCCTGCCAGGGGTGTAACACAGTTACTGCCTTTATAGTCTCATCTCTAACAGGTCCCATTAAAACTGGATTTTTATTATGGATGTCCACATGTTCATGGTCACATATTTTCTTTGGCCAACACACCTATTTAAGAATTCTCTCTTTTTTTTTTTTTTAAATTTCCATTTTCTTTCCTGTGCTTGGACCTACAACTTAGAAATTAACCCCATGATTTCTTCCAGATTTGTTCCATCTCCTGCAAAATACCCGATGCTTTCCAGAGAGAGCTGAACAGGGGATGTCTGCACAGCAGAGCCCCTCTTGCCCTGTTCTCTCTTCAGTATATTTTACTTGCTCTTTAATTTCTGGGCAGGTTGGTTCCAGGTCTATGCCCCTATGTCTTCAGTGCAAGGGAAACTTCTAGGCAGAGGATGGAGGCTGGCAAGTGTAAATGCTGCAGCCATTGGTGAGGCACAGAGGCTGGGGAACTTAGTGATGCTCCAGAGCCTGTGCAGTGGGAGCTGTACTGGCACAGTCCCTCTGGTACAGGCAGACAGGGTGACTGTCTCAAGCCAACCAACCTTCCATGTCTTTAGCATCTTGATAAGATGGAGGCCATGGGACAATTTTCCTGTTATTGTTTGAGGTATGACAATTAATTAGACTTATTTTTCCCATCATGTATGTTGTGGTTTAGCTCTGTTGGGCTATTAAGCACCACCAGCTGCCCTACCACTCCACCCCACCCCCCCCACTTCCAGTGAGGAAATGTTGGAGGAAAAAAACCCAGGGAGGCTCGTAGAAGTTGAGATAAGAAATATTTAATTATATAAATGAAACTTATCATTACTAACAATGCTATTGCTAATAAGTAATTAAAAGAACAGAAAAATAGAGGAAATTATACAGGATCTCACCACCAGTGGGTGGACACAGCCAGGTTCCAGGACGGCAAGCAAAAATAAATCGAAAGCCCAGATGAGAAAAACCCCCTTCCTGAGCCCAAGAGCCGAGAGCAGGGGAAAGAAAAATTCCAACTGCCCCTTTCCAGAACAATTTCCCTGACAAAAGACACTACTTGTCTGCTAATCACCCGACACCAGGTCTGGACAAAGACCAATCTGCCAAGTATGCTGCCTGCAGAAAAATATGCTGCAGGCAGGAACCTCTGGGATGACCCATCCCCGTCCTCCTCCTCCCAACACCTTCTGGGTCTAGACTCTGCAAGCTTCCCCCTTGGCCATCTCCCAGTGCTGCCGGTACCGGGGGTAACTGTGACCACTCAGCTTGATGTATTATGGAATGAAACAAAATCTTACAGACTGGCCCTAGGAGAGCAGCTCATCACTGCCTGGGACCAGGACAATGCAGTACCTGAGTATAAGTTACTCCTGTCAAGAATGTGTGGCATTTGGGCCTGAATATCAAAAAAGGAAGTAATCTGAGTCACTGCTCTCTGTGATTACTTCACAGCTGCAGTCAGCACTCTCTCTGAAGGACTATAAACTACTAAGTATTGCTCACAAAGAACAAGGCATAGAGAAAACACTGATGAAAGGACAGGTTATTAAGAAGCATTTAGATATATCTGAGAAAATCTAGCTTTGCTTTCCATGCTGGCTACACACAATTAAACAGATTAAATTAGGCTACGCTGAGCTCTGGGCTGCCACACCAGGTTGCTTCTGATACCCAAGCTGCTTGTTTAAAGTTAGCTCAGAAATCTCTACAGCCCATTTTAGTTTTCAGGCTGCAGTGCATTCCCATAGACTGATAATACTGTCCTTGTGAATAAAACCGCATACCATCCCTGTTCTTCACTACAATAAGATTAGAAAGTGCTTAAAATGTACACAAATGCATACACATGGTTAGCATCAACCATCTTGCCCAGTGAGAAGCTTTCCCTGTTTTCACAGCTCCCCCATGGTCATGGATAGGAGGCAGTCAGTCCTGTGCAAAGTGTTTCTATGAAAACAAAATAATGCTCCGAAATTTAACCCCTCTAATGGTTGTTACTGTCCTGCCTGTGTGAGGCTGATGCATCAGTCCGGTCCTGGGCGCATAACAACGCCCCAGTGTGAGTAGGTCCAAAATGGCCAAAGACTGCTCCAGGTGACTCAGTGATGCACCTTTTTAGAGTATGGAAATATTGCCAAAGATCCCTTTCGGTGATGTGAAACCCAGCTGCTTTAATGTGCCTTCCAACACAGGCCCACACAAGCTCTTGATACTTTCTGTCTAATTTACAGTTTGCATTTTTGGAGACTATGACAGTTAAGGTAAATCATTATAGACCTTCCAATAAATGGTCTGCATAAAACCCTCTCTCTGTTGATGGGAAGTATAGAGCAAGGTAAAAGCTGCAAAAATCATGGTGCTAAATCCTCCCTTTCACTGATCCAGATTGATGTTGGCCATTGTTAATGTCAGTCCAGTGACCCAGAGCTCTCAGACCTCCTGTGCTCCCCCTTCAGCCTTCCTGGAGCCAAAAAGAAAGAGATCAGATGTTTAAAGATATGGCCCAGAAACAGTTGTAGCTTTCTCCACTGAAAAGCATATTTGCTCTTAATTTCACTCCTGTCTCTCTCTCACCAGTCCAAAATGAAGCCTCTTGGTTTGCAGCCAGGACTCATTTAAATAGGGCAGAATCAAAGCTCTACTTTCCATTCACAATGTCTCTGCTAAACACTTCCTGAATACTCTCAAATAAAAACAACAAAATAAGAAAGGTTGTAATCAGAACGGCATCTAAAAATTCTCCTGCTGACTGTATGGATGTGTACAAATAATATGTGTATATATACCCATTATTCTAATCCCATAGTGTTTTTTCTCCCTTTTTCGGGTTTCAGACAGCGTAAGGAAGAAAAGATAAATGCAAAGAGGAAAGAATGAGAGACTTGAGAAAGAGGCAAAATATTTGCAAAACAAATTAATCTTTTTGGGCACATTGGTGTTTGAGTGCTTTCTTTTCAATCTTTTTAAAAGCGCCCAGCTTTGGGAGAGCACCTGTCCTTCCAGAGCGATGGCTACCTGATGTGTCAGTGCCAGCTGAGCATCTACCATCACTCTTTATTTTGGGAAATGTAAGCTCCGTATGTTCACACTTTTTCAGATTGTCAATCCCTTTCAAAGAGTTGGTGAAAGGTTTGCATTTCCATTGGTTTTAATTGTTTGAATGGTTTTCCTATGCCTATTATCACTCTTTTTCTCAGTAAGAGATTCAATTTCTGGCATGGTAATATCTATCCACATAAAAATGAAAGATTGATACATTTTAAGAGGGACTGACTTTTAATCATCGATGAAGGCACAATGTTCTGAGTAGATCTTAAAACCACCAAAGGTCACACATGGATTTATTTTCCCTCCTTTTCAAACACTGCCTCCCCCTTTTTTTGTTTGTTTGTTTTCTGATGCCTGTACAGCTGGATTTTTGATACTTTCAGGTAGCTAAAGTTCATGCATGGAAGATACCGAAAAATCACAGCACTTAGTGTTCTAACAACTCTAAAGTGTTTTTAAACAACTTTTTTCCTGAGAAGATGGACACAGCAGTCAACGCATTTGGAGAAATACCTCACTCTGAATGTTAACTGAGTATTACCAGCTAGAAGTAAAACCTCTGCTAGCATAAGGGTCATCTAGAAACTTCTGTTGTCATAGAAGATGCCGGACAGCTAGTCTGAGAGGGATGTATTCCTCACGCTGATTTGTATTTACTAGAGAAATACAGACTTTGGATAAACTGCATTGTTGCTGCCTTCTAAGTCAACCTGTAGCAGCATCCTCTGTGTGTGTGTATAAATATTAGTATCTAGGATAGCTGTTAAGTATGCATTAATATTTGTCAATTCATACAGTTTTGTGGTATTTTGTCTTGCAATTAGTTGAGACATATTTCAACTCTAAATCAATTCCCAAACAAAAAATAATTGAGGGTACTTAAAAAGTAGTTGGAAGTGGATGATCAAACTCTTCAATTAATTAGGAAAAAATCAAAGGGATGATGGAGCATGTGTTGCAGAATCACAAGTGACTGCAGCAAATAAGCTCAAATCAACAAGAAGCTAATAAGAAATCACATAATTAGCTATGATGCATTCTTAAAAGACAAGCAGAGCACAAAGTATCTACTACTTCCAAAACAGAGGGAACTTAAACAGTGGAAGACACTTAAATATTTCAGTGTGCTTCCCCATCAGCAAAGTACATCATCTACACGGGTGTGAGGACGAAGCAGAAAGTTTCATAAAAATATGTATGTTTGTTAATAAAGAACCCATTCATTTTAATTCTTCTCTTGCAGAAAAATCAAGCTTACCAGACTGACATCCAAATGGAGATGGTATTTAAGGGCTTTTTGCATGCAGAGGTATATGAGTGGGGTTGTAGTTCTGTCCAGACTGACGGCAAAACTCTAATTTTATTGAATGCCAGAACATGCAGCAGTTTCGAAGAAAATTAGAGCTTTACCACTGAGATTAAAGTCCAGGGTCATCTATACGTAGAACAAAGGAAGGAGCTCAGTCTGAGAAATAATACGCTGGCAAAGCTCTTATGGACTAAACAGCGATCACCCGCATTTTAACAAACTGTTCATAAAAAATCTCTCCCATTTTTATTTGGCCGGTTAACAGCCATACATCAAGACGCAATAGCTCTAAGTCCCAAATATAAAATGCAGATCGAGCTCCTGTCTGAATGTCTTATCCAATACAACAGCAAGTGAGGAAATAAAATTCCCACTGAAGCACGGGGATATCAAGGAGAAATGCACCTTTGCTTCACTACATTAGCAAAGGTGCACCCCACTGCCTGTAAAGATTCCTACTGTGGTTAAGTACCTCTGCTTCTGAAAAAGCTGACAGAAACAATCTTTTGAAATCTGAAAAACATGACAGAGAGCAAAATTAATTATATACACATGTTATTTTTTCCCTCACTGGTCTCTAATAGACAACATTTTTGCAGCAGAAGAAAAATGTTTTTGTTTCCATGGCAACAATATCCACTCTTCTCCTTTCTGTCACAAACCATGGTTTCTGAGCATATTTAGGAAAATTGAAACGTGAGTAACTGGGAATGATAAAGCCAAGTGCAGTAAATTTTCATCTAAATAAATATTTGTATTCAGTCTTGTATCCATTGGCTTTGAAAATTTTCAAGGTCAGGGTATTTGTTTATTGTGCTGATGGCATTCCCATTAAACACTTAGTCCTGTCCACAATGAGAAGTCTATTTAAACGTGTCTTGAATGTTGCTGATGCTACCCTAAAATAATTGAAATAATTAAAGCGGGAAGCAGCACTGCATAGCATCCCTCAGAATAGCCAAGCATGCCGCTGTAGCACTTGAGGACTTAAGGCAACGGGTGCATACCGTATACAAGAATATATGCTGGAAGGGTCAAGTCTTTAATTTATAAGTGACTTGAGGGTGTCTCTCTTCTCTGGGCAATGCTAACTGTGCTGTCAAAGTTCAGCAACTGTCTGTGCAGAAAACCGTTGAACTGATCTGCTAGGGCTCTGCTTTCTTCTTCAACTCCTTCTCAGCACAAACCTCTCGGCTACAGTTTCAATCTCTTTCTTGTCTGTTGGACGTGTTTCTCTCTGAATAATTTCTTTATACTCATTGGGCCAGACTTATAAGTCTTTGTTCCAGAAATATTTATTTGTAGAAAATGAGAAGATTTTAACATGAGAAAATGTGACCCACAGAAGAATATACACTGTAGTAGAACTTGGCTGTATATAGATGTGAAATCTCAGCTTCAAAACAGTAATGAAGTGTTTTTATTGGTGTAATTTCAACCCAAAACTAAATATTGTGTTTTGTTTTGGGTTTTCTTTGATGGAAATAAAAGAAACCCCAGTGTTGTCAAATTTAAAATATCACTTACAGGAAATATTGTTCACTGGCCACATTTTCTCATTAAAAACTGCAGACAAATAATTTCTGGAGTAGTTCCCTGTAACTTTGATAAAGTGGTTTGAATAGGCAAACCATAATCTACTGAAAGGGTTAGACTTTCAGGCACAAAAGGATGCCTGTGATTTTGTTGCCTTCTAACCTGCATAACCATTTGTGTCTGTGATGCATCCGTGGGCACACCATGCCCTCGTTCGGCTTCACGAGCAGCCTGTGTTTACAGGACTGCCTTTAGGGGTACAGCAGACTGATTAACCTGGGTATGCGTGCAAGGTGACGAAGGAATCCCATGTGGCTTTTGTAACTGCACCTGGCCCTGTCAGCTTTGTGCTGACGTGTGGGAGTCCTGGAAGCCCCATGGGTGCTGCAGTTAACCGGTTGGGCAGTTAGGCAGTGGCAGGTAATGGGGGAGATGGAGATTTTTCTCTCATTAGCCCTTTTCACCCGAGGGTTTTTTCTTTTCAGTTTACTTGTTCTTATATAAAAGATATTTTAGTTATCAGCTCCAGCACTGACTTCTAATTAACCACCATCTAAAAACATTACAGCGCCTGCTCAGACAAGATAAAGGATCAGCTAAGTTGAAGCAAGAAAACAAAATTGTGCTGTTCCAGACGGCCCCTCCGACCAGCCGGCTTTTTGTAGGCATGCTGATCTGCATGCTGAAAGGCCCCAGCTGTCTCTAACGTTGGGCTTAGTAAGGAAAAACGCCACGCTACATCCATTCATCCTAACAAGGACTGATGTTTTTGCATGCGCGGCTCCCAATGTCAGGCTATTAATGTCTCTTTGAGAACGAACCTATCTCTAACTGTGTGCAGGATCGGGATCCTTGCTAGTGCTTGTCTTGCTAGCCACAAAAGCTGTGTTTTACCTCAGGGTACTATGTATTTCAGGTAGCCTGAGGTAAAAATATAAGTGAAGGCAGTGCAGAAAGTAACTTTGCACAAGGGTGCAGATTTTGTCTCCACTGTGTTTTTAGCTAGGAATACCTGATGCATGGTAGATACCCTGAGGTGAAAAGGGAAGTTTTGCCGGCAGGGAGTTTGAGGCCTCTTTCCCATTTCTTTTTCAGAAAAATGGCAACAGCACTGCTCTGTTCTGGTTGCTGCAATTCTTTACACGTGCCCATTTTGTAATATTCTATGTTTAGTACTGAAAATGAAACAGTAAGTAAAAAAGGTACCAGGGGTACAACACGATGGATGCAAAAACCTCACCTCTGAGTTGAGGCACTGAATCAAGAATTACAATTGGATTTTATCTCAATGCATAAAACCCCCTGAAAAATGGGGGTTTGTAATGGAAAAGCTACTGCTGACACAACCTTAACTTGAACATTGCCAGCGGTCACACTATCACTTTATATAGCAATTTAATGGCCAGCTTTTTTCCTTGCCAGTGGGAACAGAGCCAGTTGAGGTGATTGGGTGTGCATGCTGTAAAGCAACTCAACCTTGGAACCCGCTGACGTTAAAGCACTCGTTCTTCGTTAGCCAAATTCGAAATAATGGCCTGAAAATAGAAACGTGTGACTTGCATGTTGTATTTACACTGGTGCTGTCTAAATATAACACTCATCAGAGTTTAATGGGCTTAATGAGCAGTTAAACTATTTTAGGCAGTCTGTGATGGGCAAATGCAATGTCACTCAAGAGTTGCAGTTGCCCTTTCATACTTCTTAGTAACCCACATGTGACAGAGCCTGGCTCACAGGAGCTACTGCCTTTTCTAGCCCAGGCAGTGCTCCTTAGATGGTCTGTTTCTCTGAGCCATCAGATCTAAACAACCCACTTCCTTCTGAGAAGTTGATATGATAGCACATTATGAAATACTTAAAGTGAAAAAGTATCTCATGATTTCCATAAGTGTATAACCTACATTAAAAATAAACAGAATATATGTAATGACTGTTTTTATATATACCCATATACACACGTTATATAACAAATGTTATGCAATAAGTTAACCTAAGTGCACCAGTTTGTGTTTGTTTTAGCAAAGACTTGTTATACCGGTAATCGTTTGAGATGGTCTAAAAAGTCTCAGTTTATTAAAACAAGTAAATATTTCAGCTTTTTCAACATTTTCATTTGACTTTAGTCTTGATGAAAATCTCATAGGACCATAAATGTTTTCAAATTTCAGTTTAACTGTGTATTTCTATCTGAAAAAATATTTTTCAACTCACCCCAATCCAACCGTACAAAAGAGATTGTAATTCTTCATTCAGTGTCTCAACTCAGAGGTGTGGTTTTTGCATTCATTGTGTTGCACCCCCAGTATATTCCCTGAGTGGGAATGGCTCTAGTCAGTGGGGACCAAGTCTGTCTGTCAGCAACTTATCGCTCAGCCCACTATGCCAGGAGCTGAACACTTTGCTGTCCAACATCTCACATACAGTCCCTTGGACCCTGTTGACAATGTGGCATAGTGAATAGCAGGCTGAGGACACAAGGCTCTCTCAGCCCTGCAGAGCTGTTCTGTTCCCAGGAATGAAATTGGTAGGATACAGTGATCCGTAGCCAGGATCCTTGAAATAAATGCAACACAGGGGGATGGGGGACATCTGGGAACTGTGATTTATCTTTCTAGCATTAATTGCTGTTAAAGACTTTGGAAATGTCTGTGATGACACCCAAGTGTATTTAGCACAGATAGGATGAAGTCTCGGTATGCCCAGGAATTAAAAAGTTTGAAACTGCCTGAAAAGGGGGTGGGCAGAAATAGACTTTTAGACCTCCTATTGTGGTTAAGTACTGACTTAACCGAGGTCTTAATTTCTGGGAGCAAGCTGTTCTAGACATGTGATTTGCAGATGTTCATGGGCAGAGAGGTGCAAGCAGACAGCAGAAGCTTAATCCTACTGCGTATTGCAGGCTCTAACTGCATCCCTCAGGGACCCTCAGCTCCCGCCCCTGCCAGCACTGCAACCTGAGATGTGTGACAGTGCATCATTAAGTGCTGGCAAGGATGCATATCCACCATGCGCATCCACGCTGAGATGCCAGCACCGATTCATTTTTTCTTCTCTTTCATTCAGCAAAAATCCCAGTGTGGATTAAGTTTGAAGAACTGTATTTAAATGTGAAAATAAGAATGAAAATAATACAAAAAACAAATCTGTATTGATTTTTTTTTCCTGCCAAGCATACGCAAGTGCAGATTTAACTGTATTTATGCAAATGCAGCTTTTAAAGAAGCTTTTCTCTTAGTCTTAATTATGAAAATCCTCTTGAGTCTTTCAGTCCATACTGAGCTATGTTGCTGTTATTCATAAATGAGACAATCTGAGTTATCTTGGAAATCTTGAGCTGCCTTCTGCTTGATGCCCAAAAGACTTTGCTGCAGCTCTGCTCAGGGTCAATTGTTCCTTAAACTTCTTTCAGAGTCTATTCAACATGACAAGCAAATCAATCTTTTCAATTCAGGAGCTGATGAAACTCAACATTTTATAAAGCGTTGCCATGAGAGTATGAACTGAGTAGATGGCTTTCAGGCCTGTTCAATGCCACTTTACACTACTTTACTAGGATTTCTATAAATGCAGAATACTAGCCTATCTGAGCCTGTTAAACACAAATAACCAGATCAAGACACATAATAAGATATCCTTTCTATAACGATATGGCTATGTAACATACTACTTCTGGTCTCTCTCTCCCCCTCATCTCTTTGTGGATACATATACATCCAAACAGACTTTTCATTTAAGAGCTATCAGGTGACTATATATATATGTGTGTGTATATATATAATACTGGGCATAACCAGATTTCATATAATGAGTAGTTTTGAATGAGATCACATGATCAATAACTATTTACAGTTAGATGATTGAAAAACATATTATTTTACTAGATTTTCCAAGTAATAGCATCAGATGGTGACATAAATTTATAACCTTGTCCTAGTGCATGAGAATTTAATCACCTATCTGTCATTAATACTAAAACCTCAATGCTTAGTAAAGCATTTTATGATCGTGCTTTGCAAAGGAGGTAACTGGGTTATTCTTTCAATACTGATCCCTGAGACACCTTCTCTCCTGAGAAAGTGGTGCGTGAAGTTTTTCTTCCATACTTTGCAGCGAGTGCTTGCTTAAGCTTCAAGCTGTAGGATGTGATGTAATCTCATGACAGTTTATCTGAGTAGGGTTATGTAGAACAAGATCTCAAAAATGTTTCATAATTTTACTTGTGTAGTCGTGGTGCATCCAACAAAGAAGAAAAATAATATTTTCTGAAAATTAGACATTTTCAAAGCATCCCAAATTGTGCACTGAAAGCCCCTTGTATATCATTAGTTACTTCTGAAAACTGTAGTCTGAGGGTTTACATAGTTCTGTTTCTTTATACAGTTGGTCAAACATTATGGCCAGCTGTGGACTGAGGATCTTTTGAGTGTACAATGGGCAGCAGACATGAGCCCCTCAGCTCTGGAAGTGTTTCTTTGAGAAGATCTGTGCATTTGTAAAAGCTGTTCTAACCCAAAACTTAAACAGGACATAAATAATCCTGGAAATCTGTGTCATTTTGCATTACAGGGAATTAAAATTTCAGCACAAAATATCTACACCCCCTATGAGTAATCCTTTTCTCTGTTCTTCATCTGTTCCACTTTTCCTAACAAGCACCTGAGATTTATTACTTGATTTTGATATTTTGGATCACTTCTTTTCCTCCCTTTCTCTATCTTTACTGGCTGGTGTCAGGTGACCCCCTCCTGCCCCTGTCCTATTTCTGTTCTTCCAACTGGCAAACGTTGAATTTGTATTTCTGAGAGACATGAGAGAAAAATGCCATGCTGAACGACTGTGTTCTCAAGTCTCAAATGTTTTTGGGAGGGAGAAAAACTAGGAGACTTTTCCTTTGTATTGCTGCAAAACATAAATAAAGCAACAATTCTTTTTGAGAGAGTGACTGTTTTATGTTACAGATTTTCAGTTTTACGAAAAAGAATATATATTTTTTCAAATTGATGACTGTAGTGAATTATAAATTCCATATGACCTTGAGGTCTGCTTAATTTCATTCTGCAAATAGCTTTACCATCAGAAAATGTATCTCATGTACTAAAAATTTTCAGATTTTATTTTTTATCTATTAGTCCTTCAGTCAATAAGGACTTCTGCTATCCTGGTTTCCATGTCTGATTGTAATCTGAAATTCAGAGTAACTGATTTTAGAATGATTTGTAATCAAACTCATGGGAGATGTTTGGTCTTGTTATTTATTTCAGATTAAAAAAAAATTATTAAAAAAATTACAGTGATATTGGAAATTTTATTAACAAAGATGAAATGCTAACAGGCAACACATAATTATAGTGTTTTGCCACCTTGTGCAGAATTTACAAGCCTATCAGTAGGTGCTTTTTCATAGTTGAAAGGTAAGTGGGCACATATCAGGAGTAACTCAATACTTGCCAGCACTGAGTCTTAACCAGCTCAGTGAATCAGGGCTACTTTTGATCTCAAAGAATGCTTTGCTACATGATTATTGTTACTAAATACATAATGCTGTTGCTAGATGATTGCTAATGGCGAAGTTCAGACTGCTGTTTCTTCTGTTTTTGATGTAATATATTTCTTTTGTGAACAATCAGAATTCTACCCTGAAAATCAATAATATACTTTTTTATAATTTATTTATTCTAATGGGTGAAGCTCTAACAAAACATGTCTATTGTTGAAATTTCAAATGTGGAAAGTACTATTGTCAGGTCGCACAGGATAAGGTAGAGGAGAAGCTAATTCTTCCACAGGGTCTAGCAGACATCAGACTTTTTTGATCTCTTTCCTGTGGCACTGTGAGAAAGACAGAAAATAGCACAGGCAAAACTAAGCTAGTGACAACGACCTTGAGAAAAATGGTGGAATCCTGAATTTATAATGTTAAGGTTGCAATTTAGCAAATTCTCTCAGATACTGAACACTGCAGATGATTAAATACTGTTTCCTCTTATAATAAGTTATTGAAAAGGTGAAGGGATTGTAATATAACACTTGGCAGAAAGAATTCTAAATGCACTTAGCTGTAGTAGTTACATATTCTCAGGTTGCCTTTATCCATATGCTTATAATCTCCTACAAATTTGTCAGACCCAATAATTCAACTCCCAGAGATGCTTACATTCAGTATGTGTTTAAATAGAGATATATCTGAAAAGGGCTTCAACCTAATGCTTTACAGAGAGGTCATCAGGAGGTTTCAGATCAGTTTCTGTTATAAAATTCTGTTTTTATACTTTCATTAATTCCTGTAACATTCACCTTTACGACATAGCTTTCCACGCTTGAGAGAGTATTTTGGATTCAGCAGAATCCTTTCAGCTGCCTTTGGGTTATAAAAGAATCCTATTTAAATATATGAAGTAAATCCTACCTTTTTGTCCAAATAGGAGGAAAGGGAAATGTTTCAAACCAAACCAAGTTTTGAACTTCAAATTTTCCAAGTACAATAGCACATAATGAGCAGCTGAATCAACCTGAAAAGATTTAAGAAGTGTTCACATCATCCAGTCTTAGGCAGCGGATATGATCAACCTATTACCAAACTCTTCCTTTTGTCAGGCTCTCCGGAGAGCTCTGATTTACATGGTCTGAATCACCCTGGGGAAAACCTGTTTCTCTCTCAACTGGCTAGAAACTAGGGAGAAAGGTTGCTGAAATTAGATGGCTAAAGCTGGGTGGTATGAATGTCCTCTTTCATCAGAGTGCAGCGATCTTGTCAGTCTTTAAAAGTGTGCCCCAGTATGTGCATGAAGTGGGACTGGTCATCCTTTCCCAAGGTTTCACAGAGATCATGTAGCTTGCCAGAATGATGCGGGGGACCCAGAGGTTAGCATTTAGAATGTACCAGATTGAACAATGTATTGTGGTTTAGAGATGTTGTTCAGTTATTTGTTCTGATACATTTACAAAATAAATATGATCTTATTCTTCAGGAGTGCCCATCAGAGCTGGGCTTGCCAGTGAAGCTAAGGAGCTCAACTCTCCTTCCCTCACCCTATCACCTATGGTTGCATTGCTCCCTTGACATTCTGTGGTGGAGGAGTACTTCTACAACCTTCTCTTTATTTTTAGGATTGCTACAGCTTTGGTAGCTTTTTTTTTTTTTAATCCTGTTAGACACCATCCAGTGCTTCTCAGTCATTGAACTGGTGTGATGTTTGTCATGGGTTATTTAGTTTGCAGCAAACACATGGATATGACGTTTAAAATATGTCTGTTTGGCTCAATTTGAGCTGAAATAACTTGAAAAGCAAAAAAAAAAAAAAAAAAGCAAAACTGCTGCTAAAAATAGTCTATATAGCACTTTCAGGCAAAAATGTCTACATCAAGTGTTTTCAGCCATGATTGTTATCATGAGGCAAGAAATCTTGATTGAACTAATTACTGGTTTTAGTCTTGCATCATTGTTTTACTTTCAAATTATTTTCTTCAGAAATACTTAATTGTTATTTGTTATTAACTAGTGACATGTTGATTTGCAACTAAATGTAAACTACATGTTAAACCTACACACTGCTACTCCTTAATTTAACACTTTATCATTAAAATGTCAAATGACATTTCTCATTTATTGTCTGATATTTTTACTTACTCTTTGTGTCAAACTACTGTGGATGGAAATGGAAATTTTATTAAACTAGAGTTCTGTTTAATTGCAGAAAATGCATCTTTTAAAGCCTTTTATTAATGAAATAAAATTACTTTAAGTGGACTGGTGACATATTTTTAAAAGAAAACATTTTGTACTTTGAGCTAACTGATTTATTAATGAGAAAGTATTCATTGTAGCTAGTGAATTGAAGAAGTTGCTTATGGTTACAATTTCCTGAAGACTCTAAAATAATTAGCTTTTAATCCTTCATGGCTTGTTTTTGTTTCTAGATTGGATGAGGAAAACAAACTATCACCATTTAATCCCACTCAGTTTTTATGCTTTGAATGAGCTGAATGCTGTACAAAACTGCTAAACCAGAATGAAGGAGGGAAAAAAACATCTTTCAGCACTTGAAAAACTACTGCTAAAATAGCTTAGCACTTCAGTCAGTTTTACACATGATCTCACCTGATGCTCCCCATCAGTTTTCTGGTTTTACCTATAGTAACAAATTAGTTACAAATCCAGTCTACTTACATGCTATTTATTGATATAAAATGTCTTTACAACATTATAAGAGGACTAACCTTTCTCATTATTGCAAATTTAACTTTTAGAAATCTTTATTTATATTTTTGAGCTATTTCAATCCTTTTATTTAAATAACATTCTTTTAGATTTTAGTTTCTGAGTAGTACTGGAATATGTCTAAAATAATAATAATTTTCTGGTTTTTAGTTCTTCAGAGAGTATAGACCTAAGCTGAATAACTTACCGGGTAGGTTTTGTGCTGAGGATGTTTGAGAAGCAACTCAAAGAGACCAAAGCAATTTTGCCACAATAGTCTAAGGTACAAACACAACTCCTCATGCACATAATTGAAATTGATTTAATGTGAAATCAATTTAATAGAATTGATTCCTACTCAAATCAAGACTACAGAAAAAAACTATTAACTGCTTCAGTCAGGGTGCCAAATCTTGTGCAAATAGTTCCTAGTCATACAAATAGAGAAACTGAGCGCTGTATCAGGAAAGAATAATAATGTATATTTTTCCTTCTTGAATGCAGAAATTTATACAGAAAATACACTTCATTTGGGTGAACTAAGACAAAAGGTACATTTGAAACATGGGTGCAGCTGGAAAAAACAAGGTAAGGTACTCAACAGTTCTTTTCTATTTCAGTGTCTAAGTTCAGACTTTTTAAAGATTACATTCTGAATAAAATGAAAATGCTGTGAAAGTGTGTGTTAAGTGGTTCCCCAGACTGTCTGGGGATAATGCCTCCTACAGTGTGTGTGTGTAAACCTGTCTTAGTTAATTATTATTGTAACTCTTGCATCACAAGTGATTTTGAGGGTGGATGCATAGCCACTAGATGTTGCTCTAAGACAGTGTCTAACAAAAGGAGAACGCTAAAAAACAGTCTCTAATATTTGCATCAGTCGCCACAATTCTCTTCAAAAATAATTCACAGATTAAATCTTAAGCTTTTGAAACAGGTTAAAAAAAAAGAAAGAGGGGAAAAAAGGCATCATGAACTGCTATTAAAACTTACAATATCAGAGCTACTGCATTTCTGGGAACAGAGTATGAATAAGAATGCTATTTTATCAGAAACCTCTGGTTTTATAAGACTGTGTTATCCAATTCTTGAAGTGCTTTCTGTTAAGTAAATTCATATCATTTAAAAAAACCAGAGCATCAATTCCTTAAGTCTTTCTATTCCAAAATCTGTGGCTTGTGCCTGCTTAAGGTCAGTGGTTAAATGAATTTGCTGGTCTTAGCTGAAACACCATGGACGCTTCATGGTATTTAGCTAACTTCTTGGTTTACGGGCACTTAGAAGTTAAATAGAAGAAATGCTAATTAGGTCAATATGGAAATAAATCTGCAAAGCTGTAAGAAGATGCTTGCACAGTCTACTGAAGCAGGTGTGGTTTAGTCTAGGCTTGCAGTACTTCACTTGCAGAAAAAAATAGATTAATAAAAGAGACCTTTGAAATAACCTTTGAAAAGTAGAGAATTTACTCTTACAGGAATCAGTGAAGGTTGGCACCAAGGTCCTTAGTAAGATAATTCAGACTGGGAGGAGGTATGTGTGTAGAAGATTTTTGCAGGATAACAGGCTAAAATGGCAGCAAAGCATATGACACAGTTAGATACTCCCTGGAGTGAATATTCACTTTTACTTTGGCCCCACTGAATATGTGTATACTTAGCTTTGAGTAGTCACACTGTTTAGGTTTTCAAAATTTTCTCATTTATACTTGATTCACCCAGCTGAACAACATACAGAGATGATCAATATCAAAGACAGGTTATTTTTTTGAGAAAATGTTAGTAGCTCACTGATTAAATATGAAGTGGGCATTGAGAGATCATTAGCACTGTGAAATGGATTTCTGACATTTAAAAAAAGCAGCATGTACCCTTGTCTTTAGCTCTGCAGTGGGTCTTAAATGAGTAAAGTCTTTGCTGATAATTTTGTTTTTGCATTTGGAAGTGATGTATTCTACCAGTTATGCTCTACAGGAAATGGTTGAAATTAGTTTTCATTAGTTCATTTATACTGTACTCCTCTGCAAGACTGCAGCTTGACCTCATTATACCACCAGAATCTGTAAAAACTTTTTAAAGCCAAGTACTTTCACATATGTAATTTTTAAAAGAATTTCAGTAAAACAGCATTAAAATAGAATTCTTGTTAAGGCCTTTTAAACCCTGCTGTCCACGTACAGTAAAATATTTTTAAACTGTCCATACCTGGTTTAGATCAGCTTTTCAGAGAAATACTGTACACTGTATTAAGGTGATAAAGTTGCCTTCTACACATCTGCTTTTTCTATCTTTTCCTTGCGACACAGGCAGATGTGTACTCACGTGTGTGAGCCCAGGACCATATAGCAGATAAGGAGCTAATAAAGATGTCAACCACCGCACCGCGTTATGAGCTGTGACACATAACATGAAGAACCCTGCCTACTCCTGATATTGTCATTTTCGGTAAGTGCTAGCTATGCTTCTGTTTTTATTAGCTGATGCATCAACACCCTGCACCCAGGAAGAGATTCAATGAAGTCAATTAATTAGGCTACCCTTTTAGACAGCGAGGAAGGAGCTGTCGAGGGCCACAGTCCTGCGCAGTTTGCATTATTCTCCTTCCCAAACCCTAACATGCCTTTTTTTGGTGGGGGTGGTTTAACAGAGGCAAAGGGGAACACTGAGGTACACAGCGCCTTGCAGGGCTTTTGTACTAGGATTTGTGTAGGAAACGCAGTGGAGCAGCAGGACACGTGCCTCCTGAGACTGCTGCCAGCCACTACCGTGTGCAGGAGCAGGGAGGCAAGGGCTGCCCGCGAGCAAAGCCAGCTGAGGGAGAGTCATGCCCCATTTTCCAGAGAAGCAGTAAAAACCACTAAGGGGACTTATCCATCTGCACAGCTATTGCATATCAAAGACAATGTCTGCATTTTCAGTAGATGTATAAATCTACTGTGTTTGAGATTTATTTCTGGCTGGTAAAACTAGTTTAGCCTTCTTTTGGGCTGAGTGTGTTAGAAGGCTTTCTTGTTTCTGTGATTCAGTAACGGCGTCATTCTTTACAGGCATAATGTGCGTATTGCTGACATTGTTCCAAAAAATAGATGGCTCAGGGCCACCTTTGGGGAATTTTCTAAACGGAAGAATCAGAAATGATCATCTCCTGCTGAGTGTTGCAGCCCTCTGTTTGCATGCTGAGAGTGCTGATGGAGGACCTGGAGCAGTCCCCGTGCATGTATGTACACAACAGAATATCGCTGCCTTGAGCTGTCAGCCCGCTGGTTCAATAACATTCACTTTTAAAAGCTTTCAGTGCGTATTTTCATACCAGAGTTTGCATCGTGAAGGGCCTGTAAATGTGCACCGCTCACTGGGAGCAGGTCAATACCCTCTCAGCTTCACTGCAGGACTGGGGCCGCAGTTTTGTTTCATTTAAGAATTTCCCCCTCACAGCAGTGAGGAGCAAAACTGGGACCCTGTTGATGGAAATGCTTTCTGCCCTGAAGTCTGAATGCAGCAGAAAGTGTATGTGCTGCCACGTGTCCTCTCTGCACCCCAGAGATATCGGACAAATTTCCCTCTTTCTTTTTTCCTTCCAAAAGAGAAGTGCTCCAGACAGCATGGAGGCATAGGATGGATGGGGGTCCCATGGATTAGTCATATGGAAGGGACTGTGAGATGCAAGAAAAATATTTTCAGACTTTTTCCCCCCCTCATTCCTTTCCCATGTTGGGCAGGGAGGGAAGGGGAAGCAGCACAGCTGGGTCTGAATGACAAAGGCACAGTGGTCTGTCCTGGAGGATTTACCTCCGTGGAACACCCATTATGGGGCCAACAGTCAAGAGCCTCCTCTGCCCAAAAGCATCTCAAGAGCAGCAGCAGAGCAGGGCAGGCTGCGGGGGCTGCAGGAACCCTGCACTGCCCTCCGACATGGTGCTCGTATGGGGCTGGTGCACGTCCTGCGTCAGGGGTCACTGCCTCTGCAGGGCTGCAAGGGGTCTTACTGGGTCCCTTCTGTTGTCCTGTATAAAAGGAGGAGATGGAGTGGATTAGCTATCTAGCACATCTGGACTTCTGTACAAGATCCAGGGCTTGATGTGGTCCTGGAGGACAAATGGTGAGCTGGAGAGCGCACAAGGTATTTGAAGGACAGACAAAAAACCTGCTCATGTCCACTGATTCTGCTGCTTCCATGAGGTCTGACTTGGATATGCCTTTCTGAAACCTACATTCGGAGACAGCTGCCATGTAGGGATGGGGCACAAGTAGTATATTATTTAAATTAAAATGGGATACTCTTTTTGGCAACAACTAATTCTGGAGGTGGTTTTTCAACAGTACCAATGCTAGAAATTCAACTGCATAATTTATGGTAAGAAATTTATTTTTGTGTTTGAAGAATGATTTGGTGGCATAAGCACAAATCTGGACAGGAGATCAGGTAGCTCCTCTTCACTGCTCCACCTTCCCCAGTTTACGTATGGCCTAGGTTGGACAAGCTACTCTTATAGGCACAGTAACGCATCCTTGGCTTTTGCTGGTGAGACGTAACTAAAGTTCTCTGAGGCTATGCATGAATGGAGCTAGAGGAGCTCAGTCCTTTCTTTTATAGTATTTTAAAGATTAAAAATCAGAACATAGAAATTCACCTATCACTACCAGTTTGTATCATCTGTGAGAAGTTATTCTGTGCTGCAGGCACTCGTCAGTGATAAAGAAGGATAGACCCACCACGTAAATAAAGTAAATCCATCTCATTTTACATGGATGGTCAAACAGACATCTTATGATAACTCTCAATCACTGCCAAAGTGAATCAGCCTCAAACCATAGGAGAGAAAGAAAGTTTCTCTTCAGTTTCTTTGGGTCTGCATTGCAGAAGTCTGAAATCAGCTTGCAAATACGCTGCATTGTCGTATGCTGTAATCCACAGCTCTGTTTACACTGACGTGTGTTCTGTGGGCTGCTGTAATTCCTAACTACATTGGGAGAATCAAAGTTTGACTGCAGCCTTAGCCTTGACTTTACTGGCATTAGGTGATTTTTATCACAGTTGCAATGCAGATTAAAAAAAAAACAAACCCACAACACTAAACAGCTATATGCTTTAATGCTGTCTTCAGTTTGTTCTTTATTGGTACTAGAAACCCCTTCAGTTTAAGGTAAAATAAAACAAAAATAGCAAAATAAATATCTCAGGGGCATTTGGAGGGGAATGAAAGCTGTTTCTCAGTACAAACACCTGCATTGTAATAGAGCTTTAAGTGTACAGCAGCCTCAGACAGAAAATATTATAACCAATCTAAACAGTACCTCTAGGGCAGGGAGAACCTGTGAAAAGAACAGCGGTGGATTTAAATAGGAGCGCAATAAATATGCATTTAGTTATTTATTGCAAAATAAATTATGTATTGACACAAGAATTTACACTGTAATTTTCTGTTTGAAATGTTACAGAAGTAAATCGCTTTCTTTCTAAAGGGCAGCATGGAGCATTGGTCTTGCGTTTCTGTCATGACATTTAACTCATTAGCATGCAGGTGCACTCTCTGGGTTTCACGCAATAACTGTCTCCTTTCACTGTGTTTACAGATAATCCAGTAAGTTTGCAGGCCAAATGGCTCTCTGAAAGTGAGTCCACAAAGCAATGAATGAGGCAGCACGCTGCTCATAGAGATTCCAGCACAGCGACCCAGGAGGTATCAACAGTGGCATTAAAACCAAAAACATGGCTTGAAATTGTTTGCAACTGACCATTGTGATAATTAATTGTAGGTAACGCTGCACCCATTATTCTTCCCTTTCCTTAAAATCGACTCTCTTGCATTTTAGCCATGGATAGTAGTTAGCATCATGCATCTGAGCTCCTGGTTTGCTAAACATAATGAATGATTCTGCTTTATGGGGAACCAGCCACGCATTTGGTGTGTGAAATAGGAAATCCTTCACAGAGAACTGCAGGCACAGCAGAGACTCTCGTGACTCCACTTTGTGACCGAGCTGCAGATGAAACACCATGGCAAGAAGGGACCCTGGCTCCTGCAGCTTTGCGGAGCCGCCTTCTTTTCCAGTGCTGTAAGGATGAGAAGAAGGGCCTGTATCTTTGTTGCTGAAAGGGTCTGTACTCAGGTCTGTGACTAACACACAGTTCCCAGACTGCTGACAGTGACATCCCTGTACCCCAGCTCTCGGTCAGCTGCATGGGCGTACTGTCTCTGTTTCATGTTCTTGCTGGGAACCGCATCTCACCTAACCCTTAGTCCTGCTGGGTATCTAGCTAATCATCTAGGCTCTCCCTATATTTATAGGAGGGGGGGGGAGATATTAATCTCAGGTAAAAGTGACTGAGACAGCTGGGAAAAATGCCCCTCTATGGCTTTTTCCTCTTACTTTGAAGGAAGCCTAAGTAGCTCAGGCTCCAAGCTGATTTTTAAAAGGCTGAAGTTAGGTGAGGCAGTTCTATCTGCTGCATTTGTCTTCTGTTAAAATTGTCAGCCCTTAAGCCAGGGGCTGTCTTCTGCCACCATGGGCATTGCTGTGTGTCTAACATGGCAAAGTCATCATTGTAGATGGAGCACCTACATGCAGCTGTAATATGAAGAATGGATAAAAATGCTCAGAGCCGCTGACTGATGCTTAGTACCTGACAGCATCACCTTACACTGTTATAAACAGGTGGGTAATGGAGAACCTTTGGATATTAACCTAGCAGGGGTTATGCAGCCACGCTTAGAAGTAAATTCATGCTTTGGCAGCTTAGCAAGCTGCTGCATGTCTACTGAGCAGTTCTTAATGTCCCTGTGCTGATCTGACCCTCATCCTCTTGTATCTGCTCATGTGAAAGGTGAGTACACAAATGGGTGCCTCAGACTGATGCACGGTAACTTGTTAAGCCACTGTTACCGTGTGCTTCAGCCCACAGACAATCCCCACACTAGGTTTTTTTTACTTGGGTTTCATGCTGACAGTGGGGATTTATCAAAATTTACCATGCAGCTATAAAGATTTTTGTTAAAAATATAACAAACGTCAACATGTAGGATACAGGAAATGGAGCAGAATGGCTATTAGGAAAAAGTTTAGCATCTGTTCGGTGAGTTTTCATGCATGATTTGCTAGGTAAAGGTTATCAGAAAAGTCAATACCAGTGTGCTAGGGAAACATAACATCAGTTAAACCTCTTGACAGGTGTGTTACAAAGTAGCAGAAGATCATTCAAAGCTGACCGGCAAATTTCTGTTGCTCTTGAAGGTAGAAATGCCTTGTCATACTCTTGGGCTGCTTTATGCACCTGCTGGCCTGCTAAACTGAAATCCATCGGTCTGCTCCCACATGGCAGGGGTTGCATTTGGAAAGGCATTCGGCATCTCTCATCTCTGCAGTGTGCCAGTTTGGCACTCTTTGAAAGCAGGTGAATGAACATTGTTTTAAAGTAGGATTTTTATGCTTGTAAAACATGCCAGCTTGAGACTAATGGAAACTCAGGTCCTCTGCTTACCTGTGGAATTTGCACAGCGTGGGTACTGGCAATGCTCACAGCACCCACAAGGATATTTCTCCACTCTGTTTAGATGGAAGCCAGAATAACAGGTACTTCAAAGTCCATTTCTGTTCTCCTCAGCACGGATATTGCAAAGTTGTTAATGCTCTCTCTCATGAGCAAATATTAGGCAATCAAGAAAGAGGGCCCAAGGTTGCATGCCGTGCAGCCCTGGCTGCCTGATGGCTGGGCACCCTGGGATCCCTGTGCTTGGGTTCCAGCACAGCTGCTATAGGTGCTCTGCTTCCCATGAGGCAGCCACAGCACTCTTCCCTTGCCTTATGCTCCCATCTCTTTCCTATTGCTACTCCCCTTCCTCATTCACAGACATCCTCAGTCTCCAAACCCATGCAGATCAGACCCATCCACACAGGGCTCCTACCTGTGAGGGTTTTGAGTTTTCAGACCACCTCCTCAGACAAGCGTGGTAGTTAGGAACAGGAGAAAGACAGGCAGGTGTGTGTCAGGTTGAGAGGTGGAAATGTGCTGTGCCTTGCACAAGAAGAATTCACATCTATCTGAAACAATAAAACAGCCCACACATATGTGCGATGCCAGATTCTTCCACCTATTTCTAACCTTCACTCCCAACTCAGAATTCTCCTCCCTCCATATAGTGCAGTATGATTCATGTTTCTGCTCCTGGCCTTTTCTTATTTTCATACAGCCAGAGAGACATTCCTTTCTTATATGAAGATCACAACCCTTTGTCGAATGAGTGTCCAATTAGGACTGCTGAAATGTTACAAGATCACAGGAGATGATTTGTTCCTCAATGTCTTGAGGGGCAGAGGTGAAGACCTGGTTTGCTTGAGCTGACCCATGACCAGGGATTCTCCATTCTCCTTCTGCTCGTGTTCCTTCCATGCCACCTGAAACCTTTTATTTTCCCTTTCCTTACTGCACTTATCTGAGCGCAGAAGCAAAAGACCAGGAAGAGGGCAATCACTCCCCTTATTTACACTGGGATTCATAAATGGCACTCAAACAGATTCTCCCAAATATCACAGCTGTACTTCAGGCCATTAAGCTCTCAGCAAAAAGATTTGTGTTCCTCCCATTTCAATCCCTTGACAGGTCCAATTGCCAGATGTAAAACTTTTTAATTACGTATTTGGAAACCTTTATAAACTGGTGGGATTACTGTGCAGAAACCCAGCACAGCAAAGGCCATAAGGGCTGCTCAGGAAGGAAAATCTTTATAAATAAGCATGCACTGAAAGAAAGAGTAAAATAACCACTAGCTCAAGCTATGAATCAATGTGGTCATGAGAGGTTAAGGACCTGAATCAGTAAAGTCTGTAAGAATATCCCTAACTTTAAGTGACCCCATTGATTTCAGTTGTGTTATATGCATCAGTAGATTGTTCAGTTAAGACTTTCCTTTATGAGCTAAAATAAATTATTTTTTAAAGTAATTTTTAGAGTATGGAATTGTGGCCTCTATGCAGTTTGCAAATGAAATGCCTAGAAAAGTGTAAAATGTATACAGAGAAAGCAAGGGTGGGAGCAATTTAGGAACACTACCCCATTTATCAGTGTGGGAAACTGAGGCTTATGGACCCCATGGTTTATTTAGGGCCATAAAAGCCATATATGGCAAAGCTAGGAAGCGTATCCCAGTCTTCCAGGTCTTGCTGTCTATATTTTAATCCACAGGTGTATATCCTATAGAAATTCCAAACCTCCTATCTCCTCCTTTAGACTTTCTGCTAACATCTGTCTCAGTGGATAGGAACGCAGAATTAGTTAATACTTTACCTACTGGGCATCAGGTATATACCTTCTTCCTGCCTTAACATTTATTTAGAAGCTTGATTATGATATGCTTGTGCAATGCATATTTTTGCATAATGAAATTCGAATTTCAGAGAAAAAGTGAAATATTATTTTTTTGCTTATTCATTCAGATAATTGTACCAGATAACAGTGTTTCTAACCAAGCACATTAGACAGCCTCTTGCAGTTCATTTCATAGCATGTGAGCGCAAACAATAAGAAGCAGATCGCCAAACCTAGAGTAATTAAATATAAGTAGAGCAGTTGTAATAAAGGGAAAAAAAACACTGGGTAAGTATTCTGAAAAAGAAAAAGGTATAATTACTTCAGCCGAAGGGCAGCAATAACACAGACACTGACAAAATACAGGGATTTTATGTGCTTATTGACTCAGCCATTCACAAAAAAAGTCATTATCTTAGGAAATGCCACATTACACGATAGTAATCAAGGTACTGTACTGTACCTCTGAGATACAAAGCACCTTTTACTGAAAATCAAAGACACTTTTCTAAATAGTTAAGAGTAGAACTTTATGGTTCTGTGCTGATATGGCCACATATTTTTCTTTTTGCTTTTCTAACATTTAGAGCTTCTTTGTACTCTTTTTATTGTTACAAAACATTCTGGACTGTTTCTACTGGCTTTTGGCAAAGTAGCTGCAGAGTTAGTAAGGAAACTTTTAGCATGCCCAGCTGAGGCACATCTGGCCACCTCATCTCTGAATGATAAGCTTGCAATGTGAAATTAATAAAAAAGATAAAAGTAAGCTTATCTGTAAACCCTAACTGCTTTTTCCCATCCATCCTTACTGTTAGCAAAGCATCTGTTGGACTAATGATAGGGAACTTCCATTTTAAGACCAAAGGGATTACCAGGCTGTGGAAGAAGAAGCTGATGAATGCTGAGAGGGTATCGGAATTTGCACCTCTTGTGGGTGATGACTGCAGCGTTGGCTAGAAAAGCAGGGAGGAACAGGATGTCTTTAGCATAAGCAGCCCTAACACCTAAACCCATTTTAGGATCTATACCTGGTGAATAATGATAAAAAAAAAAGAAGAAAAGAAAAAATTGGAAGATTTTGGTAGCCAGTTCTGTTCCAAAATAGATGTTTAAAAAATAGTCATGGCAAGATACATTTGATTGCTATGGGGTATATCAGCTTTAACTGAGGATGAGCCATTTTTAATCTCTGCTTAAATGGGCTGTCTCAGTCTACTTGCCGTAAGAAACTGGAAAAGAACCAGTTACTGCTAGACTGGGGAGTCTGGAAATGTCAACCAAATTCAGAACATTAACTCCACTGAAGAACTGAGTTTCCTCCACTCCTTTTGCATTGATGTCTTTGTCCTAATGACTATAATAATTTCCAATTCAATTAGATTAGGAAAATAAAACTTGTGAAAATTGAGGATGAAAAGCCCCCTGCCTCCAGATGCAAAAGGCTGGTGTAGCAATCTACAACAGGAGTGTGAATTGCAGGTATTGACTGGCTGCTTCAGCATTAGTATTTCTATGACGGATTTTTAATCTGTTCCTGTATTTTAAAAAAGCTTTCTACACACAAGTTTACCCAAGACTGTGTGGCATAAGAAAATAATGTTATCCTGGCTCTGTAATTTCCAGTATAAATCAGCTGCAAATATTTAAGGAGCTTTATTTACTGATGTACATTTCTTTCCCAGTTGGTATGATATGACAGAAAGAAAACACGATCTCTAAGATCTTTGGGCTGGCCAGTGTGATTAAACTTCCCAGCTATGGCTGTACTGTGTATGATGTGAATGGAATTTTTGTGGATGTATTTCGTTTTTGGATGTCGTGGTACTAATTAGCATCTAGTATGATGTTTATCTTTTTAATCAAAAATGTCACTCTGTTCACAAGGCATTCTAAGGTGAAGAGGAGGTAGAAAACAGATTCTTTTTCTATATAAAATTTAACATCTACTGTATCTATGGATAACAGGTTCTGAGGTGAACTGCTGAGTGTGTCACAGTAAGCCTGGAAGAGTTAAGTGTGGAAAGTCAGTCTGAGCACATGCTGTAATGGATTTGACCTCGGAGAGCACTACAAAGAGAAATTGCAGATAACCATCTGAACTGACTTCAGAAGCCACTAGCCCTGACTCCCTGGATACCAAGAGAAAAGAGGAGGACTAAATAGATTGGAGTGAACAATCAGAAATACAAGGTTGAATAAATGCTTAATATTTGAAGTGCTGACAGTATTTCCCTACTTGATTCCAACCACATCAGAAAAGTAAAATTCCTTAAAAGACAATTTTGTAGAAGTAAGATATATAGTCACTAAAAGTGAGATGTGGAAGTAATGTTGGAGCAATAAAGACATATAGCTGGAAAGATCTTAAGCACCTTTCCATAGCAACTAATTACTCAATAAGAATACTAAGGAGAAAGGAGTAACTACTCACATGGGGGACAAGAGTTGCATTCTCCCCAGCAGGGCCAAGGTCCAGCCTCCAGCCTTAAGGGCAGCCAAGGTGGATTTGACAGGGATACCTCAAAATGTCATCAAATGGTGAAGCATATGGGCTATTAGAACAGCCATTTCTGGACCAAGTTTTTCTAGGGTGGAGTATTGTAAATTTTTGAGCATTCTAAATTCAGAGGCTGCAATTAAAATAACAGTTCTTACTCATTATTTCCTGTCCAGCAAAGAGTGAGAGGGGATGGTCTTAAGCAAAAGAGTGTAGGTATGCAGAAATAAAAGCTGAGGGTGAATGTACAACTATTTGATTAATTCAATGATGTAAAAGGACAAGTATCCGGAACAGGTATGATTCTACCTGTTTGACCTTCCTAAAGTTAACTTGTTAGTGAAAAAATCACTGCATTGTAGGGCCTGTGGTCTAAAATGAGAGGATAAGGCAGAAGACAGGCAAGAAAATGGAGTCTAAGAGAGTCAAAAGCACTTCTGTGTTTGTAGTCCCAGAAAATATTGAGTCAAATGTGGGAATAGAGTCTAGCTCATATTATATCCACCACTTGTTTTAAAGGATGGGCTTTCTTCTTGGTTATTCTTCATACTACATTTATTAGCAAAAGTAGGGTTAGAAAGACCTCAGAGGGTCCTCTGGGCCTGTGGGACGCTGTGAGCAAGTCCTACTTGGTTTCCTGTCTATCACGTTTATAATTCAGGAAGAGGAAGAAGAGAGAATGTGTGCACACGTTCACTGCCACATCTGCTCTACAAAACCCCGAGCCAGAGTCAAAATAAACCTTTAAAGAGAATATAGACAGCAGTGTATTTAGTTTTGATTTATCAAAATAGTTTTCAGACTGCAGTCTTATTTGTCCTGTGAGAACTGCACTCTCTGGTAATGGGAGCATTGAATTTTCATGTGAAACATTTTAGAGAGCTTATTTTTTTCCACCTACAAGAGTGTGACAAGAATTTGTTCTTGTATGATGATGTGCAAGTTATTATAGCTGCTATGCTAAACATATATTTATGATCACTGCTGGCACAGCTGCTGTGTATTTTGTTTATGTTGTTACAAACCTAGTTGTGACATATTATAAAAAATACATTCTTTTGTGGTAGTCTCTCAGTGAGACAGAATAAATCATGCCTCCTTCCTCTGCTCCAGCTTTTCTGATATTGCCCCTTTGGTTTTCCTTACCCTAGAGAAGAGAGTGCCAGTGTTATTCTCAGTCCCATACCAGATGATGTTGAAGGCCTCATGAAAGGGCAAAAATAGATGCCTTAATACAGCCGTCAGGAAGCCAAGCCCCAAACTGCAGTATGGAGCAGCTACTGTCCTTCAATCAGAATAACCTGCTGTCATTAAATGCTAGTTTGGGAACAGTCTAGACATGATTTAAGCATGTGAGGCACAACAGAATGAATAATTTCGAAGTGGGAAAACCAAAACAAAAATAGAAGCAAAGCCTCCAAAACGAACAAGAATTAGCCAGATGCAGCACCAGGCAAGTACTAGACAAGAAATACTCGTCTTTCTTTTCCCCCACTCTTTTCTGTCTGCATGGACAAAAGACATGACTACTATCTCTGAAAGAGCTGTCAAACAATTGAAACACATTTTTAAAAGTTCAAGATTTTATAGTTTTAATTAGGTTTGTTTCTTTTCCTTTTCCAAAGCAACATTTTTCATTCTTGCTTGATTAGCAGCAGTCTAAGTGTATTTTTGATAGAGTATCACCATTTGCATTCTATATGAATGTTCTGCATATGTTTCCTTCTATTTGCCTGTCCATGTTCCCAGTGACATCAGTGGTACAAGACTAAACCCTGTTGTTTGATGTTTAAAGGATAGGGGTTTATGGAATTCCTATAGAGAAAAAGGCAACATTTTTTTTGGTGACTGGGATTTATGCATGTGTTTTTACAAAACTGGTGTCTTAGTTGATAATCCACTTTTATATAACAAGAAAATATTAGGTGCAAACAGTTCCAAACTTAATGTATTTTGGATATTTTATTGCCTTCCCTAATAGCTGATATTGCTGGGAATGAACCCAAAACAACTGTATGGGACCCTGAGAAAGAGATTATGGAAATTCACACTGTGGATATCATAGTAAAGCCAACATTTACTACCTGTTATCACACATGTTTTTAAGCTTTTCTCTTAACCCAGAAAATAAATTGTGACCATATCTTATGTACCAATGGGCTGCAATTTTTGGTTGATGCTGAAATTTCAACGGCATATATGTACTGACTCTTCAGAAAATAGCTGGTTATGAGGCATGTTGTTTAATTATGCTTTGCTGTTTTGGCTCTCCTGTAGTGTTTTTCATCCTGAGGAATATCACTGAAGTTATAGGTCAATGGTCCCTTTACACATTATGGTCTGACACACCGCTCCATGGGGGATTAGCTACCTAAATGGAAATTATATTCATTACTTATTTTGTGTTGCTGTTCTGAATTACTTCTTTATAAGGCTATGGGAGTGAAAGACTAAGGCCAGCAACATTTGTTTTGTCAAGTCCTTTTAGGTAATTCCTTGCAGTATAATAAAAGGGTACTTTTCATGCCATGCAGCATGTCAAAATTCAGCAAAGAGAAACTAAGGGGCAGAAAGGAGAACAAGAAAACTGCAGAGAAGGATAACTGTTGAACATTCTAAAATTTCTTTTGACACTTCATGGTGACAGAAAACCCTGTGCTAAATACGTTTGTGTTGATCTGCTGTGAAAATTCGCTGTTCGATAGCTTCCAGAGTTTCTCATCTCTTACCTACGGTGTGCATACCTATACCTCTGACCATTGGGCTCCCTTGCAGAGTGTGGATGGTTACCGAGAGGCTCAAAGACATTTAAAGGATTCTGTAAACTGTTTCCAAGGTGCACCTCCACTTTTAATCTCCTCATGACGGGAAATTGTCAGTTCATCATGCCATTCGTGAGAGGCAAATTAACTGGACTCTGTGAAACAGCAAGTCAGTGAACAAACTCCTAGGACTAAAAATGTGGGGTCATAAAAATAAATATACCTGTGTAACATGTTTTATTTTGAAAAACATGATTTCATTGTGATTTGAAATAGAAACATTTTGCAATATAGCTGTTATTCCTTTTTCTTAGATCATACGTTGGCTGGCTCACAGCTAAGCTCAAGGATGGGAGGTCAGAAACACATGTGGAAATGGAACACAAGGTCACTTAATTTACAGTGCTTGATTTCACCCAGCTGGTTTTTTTTTTGACTAGTCTCGTTTTAACAGTTTTAGTCATCTGCACTGATTATTTCCTTTGGCAAGTATTTATAGCTTAATGCTAATTCCAAGACAACGTACATTTTAAAGGGAATAGAATAGGTTAAATTGAAACGCTAACGCATCATTCTGCTATTAAGTCTCTGCTAACAGGAGCACATGGTGAAGATTACTGTAAATTAATTTTTTGCTAATGCAAACCTTGGTTCCTGTGTTGATAGTATAAGGAATGAAACAGTGTTTCTGTAAATTCATATTCTACTTAGGACATAAAGATACTGTAGAGTGTAGTGATATTGTCACAAAGGCAATCTTTAGGGAAGTTTGGAAACTTCTGGATAGCTCAGAGCTTTAGCTGAACTTGTCACTCTCCAGATTTTTTTAGTTTAAAACTGGAATCTAGAAAAGCCCCTTAAAGGCATGCATTAGTCTGACTCGGTTTTGTTAATTCTTAGTTTAAAAGACAAACAAAGTGTGTTTTCTGTCCAATCTAGGAATTTAAATCTGTCAAGACATACCAATAAAGACTGAGTCACGGACAAAGCAGTCTGATCAGACTCTGAAGCTGTCTGAAAGCAGAGCTGCAATACCTCATTCACCTACAAACTCCATTTGCCTGCAGATGTCCTGTTGTGTCTTTCAGATATTCACGGAAGTGTGAAATTTGGTGTTTCAGCATGATGTTGGTTAGATTTAGCTCTGGGCTCAGCCTCAGTTTACTGCTGATGAATCAGAGGTTCACTTTGCTATATCATCCAAAAAAAAAAAAAAAATGTTACTTGAAGCTGCACTAAATTGCCATCCAGCTCCCACTGAAGTAAAAATTCTGGTTAGTTGCCCGTGGCTCACTTAGCCATGCTAAATCTGGATAGGGAGGTATTTTTCCTTTTGGAAATGGATCATGGAAAACAAGCCAATTGGATTCCCAGATTGCTCTGCTGGGCTCTCAGCAGGCTGGAACTCAGGGCTGTTGGCAATCCTACCTTTCTACCAGCTTCTATGAGGGGATCAAAATAGCACTTCTGCCTCCATGTCACTCTGCTTCATCTGTGTCTTCTGCTCATTCCAAACAAATGAAAGCTACACATTTTCTAGTTAAAAGAAGATTTTTGGTGTGCAGACGAAGTGCAAGGAGTGTGAGGGGGAATAATTAGACTTCAGGGTGGTACCTCCCTCTGGCATCATAAATCAAAGTTGTTTAACATTGAATACAATAGCATGTCAATAAAAATGCTTGGGCATTAAATTGTTTTGATAAGTTGTTTACCATAAGTGAAATAAAGTACAGAAAGAAATGGAAAATGTGGTAACTGTGCACTGGATGCATTTATACAGTTTTCACCCTCACCCCAGTCCTAACCCTTTCTCTTACCCAGAAGAAGTTTCCTACTGCTTTTCCTCTTTACATGTCTGTGAAACCTCTATCTAAAAGCTCATAGTATTTTTTCCTGGAGATTTTTCCTTCTCTCTCTTGGTTGAACCTTTCTGCTAGAGTATTGCAACTTGGCAGTATTAAAGCTTCAGACAATGAAACTGACTTTTTCCTCCTCTAGCCCTTTGCCATGTTAAAAATGTGAACACATTTTCTGACTATTTATCGTGTATAAATAAATCTTGCTGGACTATGAGTGACCCTATTTGAACTGCAGCATGGTGGAGGGGTTTTCCTATCAATTAGCCGTAGCGGGCCTGGACTCAGTGCAATGAAGTCTGCTGAGGGTGGGTATCAGCATTTTTCCTAGATTTAATCTCTGCACAGCCCTTATAATGACTAATATGCCTTTCTTATCCAAAGCCAGACCACTTTCAGCCATTTATATACAAGTCAGCAGTGGCAGTCACATGTCAGTGGATACCATCATTTTTTACTCATGTAATATTCCAGCAAATCAGTGCTTTGTGCTGTATCATCCTTATGACAGAAAGGCTCCAGTTCTGAAAAGCACCAGGTCATGGGATGGATGAATATCAGCTCCCACAGAAAGGTTAAATCACTAAAGACATTTTCCGCAGCTCTTACGGTTTTCCCCACAGTTGCATTTTTGTCCTAGATTATTCCAGTGACATATATTCCTTTTCTGGGGAAATTTCTTTAGGGGAAGGACAGATCTTACCATCTGTCCAGGAAACTACAAAATTCTTTAAGTGTTGTGTATTTGCAAGGACTTTTTTTTTTTTTCCCCTCTGGAGAACTGTTGAACTGAACAACCCTTGATATTGAAAACAAATAGTTATAGTACATGGTAACCTCTTTTTCCCTTTGTATCTGTCACATAAAACTGCCCAAAAAGGGAAAAAGGCTTTCTTCTCACCATTAGGGCTAGACTTCGTGTTGTTTTCCTAGACAAATTTCGTTGAAAACAGCGGAGTTCTAGTTGCATCAACAACATATGTATGAGTGTATAACCAAGTATGAGTGTAGGAACTTTTCCCTTAAAATACATGAGTTGCATGTCCAGAGTCTCAGGATCAAATACAGTTATTTAGAAATTAAATCTATTACATATGTATATTCTGGTGTATCAGGATAAGGATTTTACCCTTTGTTGTCTTTCATCCAGGGGAAAAGAGGGTTGGGAAATTGCTTGAAAAAAATATGACATAAGAAGCAGAGAAAATGGGCTTAGTGGAGATGATGGCGTAAACCCCAGAAGGCATATCATTGAGTCATGCTGTGCCAAAATTAGATTTTAAAATTGTTTCTGTCATCTTATGAAAGCCCACAACACTTTGCTCTGAATATCCTAAAGCTTTTACAACTTCCGTTCAAAAAAAATTGGCTATCCTCATCCTTGTTCCTCCAGACATTTCTACACGCTAAGAAGTAGATATAATTTTGACACATTTCATTTGAATAAACAAATGTTCTTTTCCCTCACCTGACATAAGAGAGGCTTCAAAGTCTGGGAGCAGCTACCAGGGCCAATTGGAAAATGTTACAAAATGCACTGGAACTCTATTAAAAAGTTACTATCTGTTCAATTGGACTGATTATCTGTTGTTGCTAATCTATTTGTCAAATTTGACCTTTTAAAATGTCATTCTTTGTCTTCTCTTAACGATAACTAACTAATGCATTTTTCCCTCTCTTGGCTTCTTACAAGCTACTGCTCTTCTGTGGCTGTAGGAATTTCTCTGGAACCTCTTCTCTACTTCTTTAGTGGGAAGCAGAGTAGTTCCATACAGACCTGGCACTGAACCTATAAGGAGCGTCACTTTGCACAGATTTGTAAGTACAGTCATGAAGAACTAGCCATGGAACAAGAGCAAATACCTTGTACCTCAATATTTGTCTTATCTGACTACAGTAATCAAATGTGAAATCTTAGTCTCTTGCATAAAAATTTTTACAGATTTCCATGCTGACAACTCTTAAATCTACTGTTTGCTTTTATCATATTTTTGGCAATGTTTTTTTGTAATAAACAAAAGAATGTCCTGCCTTGGTTTTGCATTTGTTGACAATTTAATTTTCTCATATATTTGCTTGCTGTATGGGAGTTTATTAAGAGCTGGAATAGTTTCTTTGTCAAAGATTATCCTAGTCAAGTGTTGATGTGTAGAAATAGCTTCTCGAATTAAAAAAAAAAAAGTTGTTGTTTCTCATAAAGCAACTTTCAATCTCAATTGTCTCAACTAAAAGAACCAGGTCTCATCCAAACAACAAATGAGCCTGATGTGTTTCCTACTATCCACATGAAAAGGGATGCCGAGAAAATATTGAAGTGAAATACATCAGCTGCACATAAATAATTTCCACTTTAGAGTTCAGAGACATTGGCTTGGGGGATTTGCAACAGGATATGCCATCAGCTGTCTTCTTGAGCTACCTTTGGCAGTAAATATTAACACCACAGTGTTTGCTTGGTTACTTTAGCTACTAAATTAACCCCTTGAAAGCCAAAAAAAGCTTAAAATCCCCATCCCACAGGAATCTTAAGTTCAATGTTGGAATATTATCATTTATCCTAGAATAATTATGACTGCCAAATGCAGCACAGAATATTTTTTTAGATATTTGCATAGGTCATGAGCTACTGATAAATTTTTGCTGTTCTTTTGATGACTGCTTGAAGGCAGAGACACTGTGTTGATGGAATATCAAAAAAGCCCTGTTCTTCTTACCTCCCCAAACTCATTTATCACTGGATGTTTAGAGCTGTGAAAATTTTCTGAGAAAAAGAATTTTATATCAATTTCATCGTTTTTCTTCTCACCCTGTCCCATGCTAACAAAGTGGAATTTCTTCTACCATGCTCTGGAAAACATTGTTTTGGCTTCTGTTAGAGGCAGTGCTTCTAGAGTAGGGTTAGCTTAGTGAAATTTCTATGTTTTTGCCTTGTGCCTTATAAAAGTTGTTGTTTTGTATTCATCACTTTTTAGTTGGATCAAAAAAGCTAACTCTTGGCTGCAACCTCGCAAGTTATATCTCGCTTGAATGTTGGTTGGTAGCTAAGAGAGCTTGTACTCTGCAGAGAAGGAAAAGATGGTCTGAAAATGTTTTAGTGACAAGAACTACAGATTCAGATGGGGATCTCCTCCACCGGATGGTCCTCAGGGCAATTAAGCAGAGCCAGGTAAGAGACTATCTACCTTACATTATGGGAATATGGAAAGTTTCTGAACCACTCAACCGCCAAATTTGGGGAATGCCTTTGGAAGGAAGTGGGGAAGGGAGAAGAGTATGATTAATCTGAAGTAAAAAATTTACAGGATTTTCTATCATTGCAAACAAGTACATTTAGGCTGAAACTATTTTCCCTAAGGAGCTAACCTAATTTCTTTCTCAAACAGTCATAATGAAGTCAGAGATAGGAAATTTATACAATCTCTGAATTCTCAGCTGTGACAGAGAAGATGCAGGTTCAGATTTCCTACAGCAAATTCAGATTAAAGACTGGAACTCAAGCATCCTGTGAGGTAACTAAAAATATTTTTTATAGTCTTTTTTTTAATACTTTTTTTTAATACTTTCTTTATTCCTCTGAATTATGTTGCTCAGTTTTGTACAAAACAAAAGCCTGAAGGCTATTGCCCCAAAACTTAATCTTTTTCAATGAAAAAATGAGTCACCTTTAAAGGATTGTTACATATATTTTAACCTGAAATCTGTGAATGAAGTACTCCCTTCTTTTTGAATTGCTGTAAATACTTTCTGTGCTTTTCTAGGTTCTAGACATGTGCCAGTAAATTGTTAACAGCTGTAATATCAAATACATCAAGACAAACCCAATCAAGACAAAATATCCTCAAGGCCATCTACTCACAAGATGTGTGAATTCTCACTTCCATTGCTCTGTATCAAGTGGGCTTGCCTACACTTCCCCTACAGATGAACTAATTTCTGTGTCTTAAAAGCCAATGCCAGAAACTTCCACTTGCTCTTGAAATGTAACTCTTGTTTTTCCTCCGCCCTTCAAAGTAAACAGTTTTCATTATGAGCACTGTAACTTGCTTCTAAATAACATTTCTGAAGTTTTTGCTAGTAAACAATTTAGAAATTGGGAAGAGTCTTCAGATGTTTCCTACAGGATGAAGTGGCTGCAAAACTACACAGTTGAAGATTTCTAAGATAGAGCAATAAAGCTGATTTACCTCCTATCCACTCCTTCACGTAAGGAGTATTTCAAAAGTACAAGAAACAAAAATGATCGGAGTCCATATTATTAGATCCT
The DNA here is from genome assembly GCF_000690775.1 of Eurypyga helias. Lineage (NCBI taxonomy): Eukaryota > Metazoa > Chordata > Aves > Eurypygiformes > Eurypygidae > Eurypyga > Eurypyga helias. The sequence continues at coordinate 8,354 of NW_010230180.1, read as the reverse complement.
GGACAGGTTGGCTTTGTATCTGTCACTTACATACTTGGCACCTGTCATGTAACTCTAAGATTTTTTGCATTCCATTTGAAACCATTTTGGCCATCCGCTAACTTTGTGGGGGGAGAGTAGTGGGATTTTTTTAAACTAATACTCAAAATATGAATGCATATCCCTAGTCTCTTCAAATAGATAAATAATTTAAGTTTTTTAGTACTCAGGACTTCAGAACAGAGCTGAAACCTCCAAAATATCTTATTAGAAACTTTGTTGGCTTCCTGGTCCTGGAGATATGATGCTAATTTCTCAGTGGCTGTTGTAGCTTTGTTGTGTCTAGACTATTTTGGCACAAAGTTGTGTTAAGGGGGGAAAAAAAAAAAAAAGAGTGAAAGAAGTTATTAATCTGAAGTTTTTGCTCATAACAACTTGTCACGGTTTAGGCCTAGCCAGCAACCAAGCACCATGTGATCATTTGCTCAGTCCTCCCCTTAGTAGATGGGGAGGAGAACATATAAGGAAAGGCTCATGGGTTGAGACAGGGAAGGATCACTCCCCAGTTATGGTCACAGGCAAAACAGAACCATCTTGTAGAAGAAAAATTAATTAAATTTTTTACCAATCAAATCAGAGCAAGACACTGAGGGGCAAAACCAAATCTTAAAAACCTTCTCTCCACCTCTCCCTTCTTCCCAGGCTGAGCTTCACTCCCCATTTCTCTACTTCTTACCCACCAGCATCACACGTGGATGCAGAAAGGGGGTGGTGGTCAGTCCATCAAAAGTTGTCTCTGCTGCTCCTTCTTTCTCAGGGAAAGGACTCCTCACACTCTGCCCCTGCTCCAGTGTGGGGTCCCTCCCACAGGAGACAGTCCTCCACAATCATCTCCAGCATGAATCCTTCCCACGGGCTGCAGTTCTTCACAAACAGCTCCAGCATGGATCCCTCCCATGTGGTGCAGTCTTTCAGGAGCAGCCTGCTCCAGTATGGGGCTCACAGCAACCTGCTCTATCATGGGGTCCTCCCCAGGCTGCAGGTGGGTCTCTGCTCCCCCATCACCCTCCATGGCTGTAGGGGCACAGCCTGCCCTCTCACCACGGGCTGAAGGGAACCTCTGCTCTGGCATCTAGTGCACTTCCCCCCTCTCCTTCCTTCATTGACCATTGCATGCCTTGTTTCTTTCATATCCCACTCCTCTCAGCTGCAGATTTTACAGCAGGTGTGTTGTGTTGGGTTTTTTCTGGGTGAGGTGGGTGGATTTGGTGTGTTGTTTTTTTTTTTTTCCTTCTTTATACTGTATCCCAGAGTTGCTGATGAGCTCAGCCTTGGCCAGCTGCAGGGCTGACTTGGAGCTGGGTGAGCTTCTAGCACCTTCTCACAGGAAGCTGCTCATCCCTTAGTCCCTTCCCTGCTTCCAAAACCCTGACACATAAACCCAATACACAATATTTGAACTGTTTCTGTCTTTAAAATTTTCAGAGAAAGCTTGTGTTGGTTCTTATTCTAAATAGGTTAATTATCCTTAAAAGATTCCTAGTCTAGCCGTTGTCTTAGTATTATGTTTTAGTGAATTAATTGCAATTTTATTAGTGCTCTAGGACAAAACAGAACATTGTAGCAGATACTGCAGAGAGTTATACGTTCAGGTCCTTAATGTGCATTTTAGTAACATCAGAATGTTTTACATTTGTGTTTTTAGTATTAATTAATTTTTCTGTGTACAGTTTATGCTTCAGTACTTTCCATTTATCTTTCCAGTTCCTCCACATGCTGATTGTACTGATTACCAGTGGTTCTTCCAAGACATGTTGGCTATTCCCTTGGTAACACATTGTTTAATCCTTGACTAGTCTTGCTGCACTAAATCTAGGAGACTTTTTAGCCATGAATCTGAATGCTGATGTAATCCCCAGACAGTTCCATTTATATTAGGAGTGTGCACATTGTTAATGTTGGCTCTTTCTATCTAGGCTGGGGCAGTGTGCACATGTTATTCATTCAGCTTCACAAAAAAGCTTTAACAGACTGGAAAATAATAGGACACACTATTTGTGACTGATTGTTGAGGATCTCACAGTGATGAAACTGGACTGACTGTGGGAGGTATGGCTTAGTAGTTGAAGCTGAAGATTAAAGGTGGAGATATCAGCATTTTTTTTAGCACACATTTATGGTACATCCTTAACGAAATGGTGTGGTTTGATTAAAAATATTTTTATATTTCCACTAAAAATGCATTAATAGTAAAGTATTCAAAATGGAAAAGTGTGTAAGTATGAGAGCTTGTAACATCCTTGCATCAAATTCTTTGTGGCTCTTCAGAAAGGAAAGATTCCTAAAACGCAAATTGTAATAAAAAATATGTATATGTTACACTACCTTGGTTGTCATATCTGAAGCTCCAGTAGATTTTTCTTCTTTCTTTTTCAGTCCCAGTTGCATCTAGTAGATGTTTGATACTAAAGCAGCACAAACAACATTTCATTTAAAAAAAGCTTACATGGCTTTAATTTTTTAAAACCTACATACTCCTATATGTATTTTTTGTCTGCAATTCGTGGCAACAACTTGCCATATCAAACGTTATCAAAACCTATCCTGAGCTTTACTGTCTTACTTTGTTAACCTGCCTTGCTCAATATCTGTCATTGTTACATGGAGACTGACATCAGTTAGATTGAACCCTGAGCTTTAACAATTAACTAGCAGCTAGGTTCTTTCTTCTAAATGGAATATATCAGGCCACCATGATAGTTCCAAGTGTTGTTCAAAAAGTCATAAATTTATTCACCAAAACAATAACTTCACGCAAGAGTAATTTTTTCTAGCTGTCTTCTCTATAATGACTTACTAGACAAAACAAAATGTATTTGTTTTAAGGGCACTCTGAAGGCTAGATGTATTCTCCTGTCTCTCTATGAAAAACAATGCAGTTACTCTTGAATAGAGTTTCTCCACTTGGGAGGTCATGCTTGTAACAACACCCTTCCTTTGAGATTCAATGACTGTTTTTCCAATGAAATTTTGAAAGGGATTGCATCTGGCAAGACCCACCCTAACTCAGTGTGCCCACTCTTTTGGTCAGGCTTGCACGGACTTCCTCTTTGAGGACACCAAAATGTTGTACTTCTGTCATTGAAGCCATTCCACAACTGAGATAAGGAGTAAGAGCTAAGTCTTAATTTAGTACAGGCTTACAAAACTCTACAAATTTGAATAGTTACATCTATTTCTAGTCTCGTAGATCTAGTTGGATTGAAATCTCTCTGCATGAACTTTATCATTACTTGAGGGCATACTTATAGCATTGATGGAAAGAAGCACTCACTAGTGTCCATTGTACAAAGTATCTCAAAGTAGTCTGTAAGTAGCTTATATAAATATTTCATTAAGTTCCCCATCCATTCAAGGCCAGGCTGGACGAGGCTTTGAGCAACCTGGTCTAGTGCAAGGTGTCCCTGCCCATGGCAGGCGGGTTGGAACTAGATGATCTTTAAGGTCCCTTCCAATCCAAACCATTCTATGACTCTATGATTCTAAGGTATGCTCATTCTTAATAATCAATTATTTGAGAACACCTGTAATATTCTCTTATCTGTTGAATTATAATTAAGATTTATTTTAAAATAATTGCATATATCCTCACTTATCTGGGTGTTAGATCTTGCAGATATGAATTTTAGATGCTTCAGTATTATCATGTGAAAGACTGCTTCCACACTTACAGTCATGTCAGTGTAAATAAAAAATCTACACATATTTTATCAGAATTAAGAATTCTAAATTCACCTAGAAATCATAGAAAAGTTTAGGTTGGAAAGAACTACTGGAGGTCATCCAATCTATCCTCAAAATAAGGACATATCGGTGTAAACATACAGTATCCTCTGCACTGAATAAATTAAAGTTGCTTTTTTTCTCTGAAACTGTAGAACTGATTTTTTCTATCCTTCAGCAGCTGGTCAGAAAGTGAGAAAGTTTTGGTATTCATTTGGTGTTTTGAATAAATATATTTGTGACTTTTGCATGACTTCAGTTTCTATGAACAGGCATGCGGCCAATTTGCCTGCAATGCACATTCATGGAAAACATATGTCAGACTCCAATCCTGGTTTTCCACATGTGAATATTTGAACTTGAGACAAGCTACAAAGCCCATTGTAATCACCCAGGAAGACACCCACTGACTTCAGTAGACTTTCTTTTATTGGTTTCTTGAAGTATTAACTTAATTCTCTAGCCAGGGAAAAGAAGTTAATTTTTTTTTTTTTTTTAGATCTGGCTGATCATAACTGTTTCAGAAATGTATAACATCATCTGACAGTCATTTGATACATCGTCTGACAGTCATTTGATATTTTATTGAACTCAGAGTTCAAAGGTGTATTATCTTGCATAGAATAAAATCAGTGAAGTAAGAATTTTCTTAATACTTCACTGGCAGACCAGACCCTCATTTGCAGCTACAATTTTGTTTAAATGATTTATGTATGCAGAGGCTTGAGACCTGTTTTCTAGAGACACAATGGTCTTTGATTCATAATAAATATTATAAATGTTCTTAGACATTGTCTTTTTCATTAATGGTTTTAAAATGCAGATAATTTCCAAGAGTACAGCTGCTCTCATTTCCTTGGGGTTTTTTTCTGATTCTTCTTCAAATATGCTCAGATAATATTATTGTACTAATTGTCACTGAAATTAAGAATCTGCACTGTGAGTGATACAGATCTGTTCAATAAGACATTGAGAGTAATAGCCCACTGTCAATGGATGGCAGGAATCTGCTGTCCTACAAAATGGTGCTTTCAGTCAGATATCTGGATTAATCATTATAGCTCTCCTTCCACTACTGCTGCTTCCAGCTGTGTAGAGTAACTTCTCTGCAGTACCCTCACATGTGGACTGGGTGATGGGGCCAAGCTCTTTCAGTCAGTAGCTTTGTGTGCTTAACTATTCTCTGCAAAAATGAAAATGCTGATGGAAAACAATATTCAGTTTGTTTGAACTGTTTTTCAATGCATGCCAAATTAACTGATGATCATCTACTAGGTTAGTTTTTATGCTGGGGTAGGAACAGACTGGAAACATGTAAAACTTTATATACAAACAGCAATTAATTGTCATAAAATAAAGAAGCAGTCACCAATGCTGGCTCTTTTCCCTGCAATGCTTCCTTTCTACTTAGTACAACATCTATTTCCCAGCTCTTTTGCTGGATGTAAAATTGCTGTACTTATCATTTTCCATGTGGGATTAAATAATTTTCTTGAAGGGCTCATAATAATGTACATAGAAATCTGATGGTAAAATAGATAAATATTAAATGAATGTTCTCAGAAGACACTGGATTTTTTTCCTTCTTCTTCACCTTCCACAATTGAAGAGAAAAAAGAATTCTGAAAAATTGATATTGTTAGTAACTTTCTATGAAAGGCAGGAAATGGTTTGGGTTTCCAGTTAGTACATGACTGAATGTATTTTGCACTAAAGTACTTTCTTTTTTTTCCATGATAAACAATTCTAGAAATTGGTTTATTCTCAACATTGCCGTCTGCCATGCACAGATTTGCATTCAGCTACACTAATGTTAAAAGGATTTCTGGAGCAATTCCACCCAGGAATGTAAAACTAGCAAACACTTGTCTCCAAAGGAGTAAAATTTCATAATTGGGAACAACTAAATCAGGATGGGGCATTCGATGAGTTTGTTATGGTATTCTGAGTATACCAAAATCTGGGGGCATTTTACATCATGCTAGTTAATTGCAAAAGTTCAAAACATTTTTAAAACAAATGCATCATATTTGGAGTGGAAAGCTGTGCTTTTCACACCAAACAGCTTTTATATTCCTTTCTAAGCAAAAGAGGAGAAAGAATCAGTTCTGTCTTTCCAGTTGTGTTGGTTCTGGCTGTGATAAGGTTACTTTTCTTCACAGTAGCTGGTGTGGGGCTCTGTTTTGGATTTCTGCTGAAAACAGTGCTGATAACACAGGGATGTTTTCATTACTGCTGAGCAGTGCTTACACAGAGTCAAGGCTTTTTCTTCTTCTCATCCCACCAGAGAGGAGGCTGGGAGTGCACAAGCAGTTGGGAGGGGACACAACCAGGACAGCTGACCCCAACTGATCAAAGGGATATTCCATACCATATGAAGCCATGTTCAGCATGTAAATCTGGGGGAAGAAGAAGAAAGTGGGAGAACGTTTGGAGTGATGGCGTTTATATGCTTTATGTGATGGAGCTCTGCTTCCCTGGAGGTGGCCGAACACCTGCCTGCCAGTGGGAATATCCTGTGTGTGTGGCTTATGTTTACCGCATTTGCTTTACCTATTAAACTGTCTTTATCTCAAACCATGAGTTTTCTCACTTTTACCCTTCTGATTCTCTTCCCTATCCTGCCATGGGAAGAATGAGTGAGCGGCTGTGTGGTGCTTAGTTCCTGGCTAGGGTTACATCATGACACCATGCACACATTTATGAAGAAAAATGCTTTTATTTGGACTGTAGATTGGGGATAAATGGGTTTAAAAGCTTCCAAGAGTGGCTTGAACAGAAAAACAGACCTCTTCAATGATTGTTTAGTATTAAAATTAACTCATATGTTTTTTTTAATGCATTCATCTAATACTTTACATTTTAAGAACTGAATCCTGAAAATATATGCTAGATCCCTGAGAATGGGATTTTTACATTAGTTTTTATCTATTAGCTTTTTATCTGATTCCACTACAGAAAAAGCTTAACATAATGAAATGGAGTTTTTCTATTCACCTACTCTGTGCATTTGTTTAATTAAATATTTTTATTAATTAGAACTCAAGCTTCAAAATCAGAAAGAAAAGGTTTTCAGAACTTATGTCTGAACTTCATTAAACCACATAAATCAACAGTACTGGGACTTTAGCAGAAGGACACTGGCCCCACAAGCTGGAGCTGTTTACTCTTTTACCTGCCAAAAGTTGCGTCATCATGCAGTTAAAAATTAAGAAAATGTATAACACACAGAATTCTAAAATGAAATAATATTCTGAAGTGGGTGTTGTTGCCCAGTCTCTTCCATGCACTATTTATGTTTGAATGAGCTCGATGGGTGTTTCCATAGATTCTGAGAGGAGCTGGGGGCAGAATTATGGTTTCTATATCCAAGATTTTTTTATAGTGATGCTAACCAGTGCTCTCCATCTTCTTTTAGAAAAATATGTCATGGGAAAGTTCTGTGAATGTTCTCATTACAAAATATTTGTACACAAAGAACAGTCAAAACACATGAAGTTACTGTTTGAAGAGCACAGCCCTCGAAGTGTAATTCAACAGAGATGTAAACTGTGATGCTACAAAAGATTTTTATAAGCATTCAGTGGTACTGCAGAAAGACAGAATCACAGGAAAGAGGTCCATTTTAGCCAGGCTTGAATGCTGAGTGAGCGTTTACAGTTTCTGATTGAATCACTTGGATTTTTTTTTTTTTTGATCCTTTCTAGTTTGCATATCAAACCTGATCCCTCTGAAGCCCAACAAGTTTTCACTCTTTCTAGGTATTTGACAACAACCCTTAGGAAGAAGTGTGATGTACCATAATATCACAAGATGAACCAGGCACTGAATTATGACTGCAGATATGACCACTTCCGATTTTTTTTTTTTCCTTCCCTCCTTGCACTGGCAAAACCGGCTTATGCCAAATAGGGGAAAAGACAAGGTTTCAACCATTTTCTGGCAAAAACAGCTTCCATACTCCCTACCTGGTACAAGGACTTGCACCAAGCATGGACCATGCTGAGAAAAGGAGTAATTATCTTATGATTCATGCTCCCCTTCCTTTTTAATGTCATAAAAGCAGTCTTGTTCTCATATGATACTCAATACAATTTTCTCTAATTTTTTCTCTAGCGTTAGAAAATGCAGTTATGTTTCCATTCATGATGAGTGCCTGGGAAAAAATAAACAATCCAAGTCAGTTTTCGTCATGGTAATTTTGGGAAGGTAGATTCTCTACTGTTCTAGCAACAATATTTCAGTCAGGATAACCCTGAAAAATACAATCTCATCAGTCAGAAAATTAGTAAGAGAAGAAGATCCTAGAAGAGAGAACACATGAGAAATATCTTGGTGGGACCTCTCTTTTGCTGAACTCCAAGGGAGCAAAAGGTGCTACTATTTATTTATTATTCCCAGAGTCAGAGAAGACAAGGGCACCCAGAGTCACGGAAGACAAGGGCAGGGATTGGGAGAATGGAGAGCCACCCATGGTCAGTAAGGATCAGGTTTGGGAATACCTGAGGAACCTGAAGGTGCACAAGTCCATGGGACCTGATGGAATATATCCGTGCATCCTGAAAGAACTGGCAAGATCATGGAGCAGATCC
>NW_010230179.1:32596-43305 GCF_000690775.1 Eurypyga helias | reverse complement strand
TGATTCTATGGGGCTCTATCAGCTACTTCTTAGTAAACACATTCCTTACGTTATTTAGTAACTACCTAGATGTCAGTTAAAAGGCAAGATGTAGCACTCCTTAAATGCCTAATAAAGTTACGAGGAATATGCCTTAAAAAAAAAAAAAAGTGTTATTTCACTGATATTTCAGTGGCATCAATCCAATAACTGTTTAATCACTGTCAACTTCAATAGAACATAATTGGAATTGCATAATCTTTGAAGTGCTGTCCTTCCTCAGCAGTCACACAGACACATACTTAATTAGAAACTTCAGCACCTACTTATTGAATGACAACTCAGTGAATTTAAGCACTAACCTCAATCAGTACTTACCCCAGGAGTCGCTGTGCTGACTGAAGATTTTAATTAATACTTCCTGAAACAGCATTTTCTGTTAAGAGGTATCCAACTTACGGGTAACCAGTAAAATCTGAAATTCCTTAAACTGTTTGTTAACTAAAGACAAGCTCTCTAGGTGCCTTGAATGAACAGAACGTACCTTCCTCTGTTGTTTGATAGGCAACAATCCAACACATCCCGCTACGCAGCTTTCACCACAGCCCTTTATTTCCTAGAACTGAGATTTATTAAAAATGCTGCCTCGTGAAACGTGGAGGATTACCCTATGAACACAGTTCTGAGAGACAGCCCTTTCGCTCCCACCTGCTATACAAAAAGTGTTCTGCTAAGATGAGCTTTTCTTTACAGTGATCGTGATTTTATGTCTAGTTTCTTACAAATCCTTGCAAATGACGGCCTCTAGTCCTCTGACTAGAATAAATTTCCCTTAAGGGAATAAATGTGGATGCAGCAAGGAAACTGGACATGACGACGAGAGCACACATTAGGTCCAGCAGATAGCCAAATCATTACTGGGTGGCAGATCCTGGACATGAGTTCACACAACGTTGTGAGGAGCAAGCACAGCGGATCTCCCCACAACAGAAACTCATTACTGGGTGGCAGATCCTGGACGTGAGTTCACACAACATTGTCAGGAGCAAGCAAAAGTTTTGGCCCTCTTTCATCTTGCTGAGAAGAGCTCCAGAGCAGGCAACAGCAGGCCATACAATGAAAGAGTCTAAACCAATTTACAGAGGGTTTCCCAAGCACCAGGCAGGTTCTGTGCCTTGGTCTGTACTCTGAAAAAGATTCTTCCAGTGGCAAAAATGTTTTCTACATTTTCCATAGAATTGTAAAATTGGACACCCTGACTTAAAAAAAAGCTGGAACACCAACCCCAAAAAACCTGCAGGAAGCAGTAGCTCACAGGGCAGCAGAACATGACTGCCAACGGACACTTCTCCCGAACCAACGCCCTACTCTAGAAGAAAGCAAAGCACATTCAGCCGTGGATTTCACCTACTGAAGATAAAGGCACACTCGCTTACCCTGTGGCTGGAAGCTGAAAGGATCCACAGTGTTACCTGCAACAGGGTCCTGTTGACACCAAAGGGTTCCCAGGGTTCTTCTGGGACCTGGCTTCTCCCAGGACAGCAGCAAGGTGGTCTCCTCCCCTCTGCTCAAGCAGCTGCACTACTTCCTCCAAAAATCCTGAGATGACAAAGACTAAGGAACCTGTTTGTGGTAGGCACCCCCCTCCCGTTTTGGGGAGCGTCCCCTCCTCTCCCCGTGAGAGCGCAGGGGCACCCAAAGTGCTTTCTAAAGACACCCCAACATCTCTGGCGTTGTGGTTCACGGTTAAATAAACAGGTTGTTTGCACACCAATCATCTTACAAGTTTAGCATCTCAGTAAAGGATGTTCTCATAGCAAGGCTTCTGCGGGGAATTCAGCATCGGCAGCCTAAAGTACTCAAAAACCAACATGATTTGAACAACAGTAATCTACCTAAGCTTTTTTTTCTTTATTCTTTAAACCTAGCAGGGGATTGTTGTGACTGTGTCATGACTTGAACGACTGTTTCCAAGCACGGACGACACAAGGGAACAGAAAGCCAGATCGGTTTTTCTCTTCTGCTGCCCTTTGTGCACGCTGACAATGACAACGTTTGGTCGCCTTCTAATCAACAACAGTCCTGAAGTGCAAGGATTTTTTTCAGGCAGAGATTTCCAATTAAGATCCGTTTTGCAGTGCTACATAGCTGCACATGCCATCTCCATCCTCTGAAACACCCCGACACCAAGTCCGAACTTACTGGCAGTTGAGGCATCAAGACACAAGGGCTGCAGCTGTCTTCCACGAACTCTTCCGTCGCAGATTACATTTCCTTGAGCCATCCTGCACTCCATCTGAAATACCAGGTCAGGCCAGGATGAAGGGACAAGGAGCTGAAATCATACATTTTACTGCCAAGTAGCACTTAGGTTGACACAGTAAAGGGGTCTCCAGGCAATCAAAATGCACACTTTCGTTCAGATAACCATCTCTCCGGTACTTCCCAATCCCAGGAAGTAGCAGGTAACACCTACTCTCCATTTCCTAGGGAGCCCCTCTATACTTGTTTCATGCTTCTTACAGCATTCATTTAAAATCATTTCCAATCCAGGAAATCACACCTCGTATTTCAAATTTTGAAGAAAAGGACTCCCCAGCCGTCCATTTACATCTTTATTGTTTCTCTGCAACACCCCAGTCTTCCAACACCAAGGCAAAGCTTGCAAACAATTCCAAAGCACCGAACTTTCAACTCAGATTTATTTCCGGTTTATAAAGAAAATAATTTTATACCAGTAACTTGAAAAAACCAAGTCAAATAGAAAACTTTCAACAAATAACTTAAAGTGTTTTTGAACAATTTTACTTTGCTCATTTCATTAAGCGGCAGGTATCGTACAGAACTGCCAGAGAAACGGTGGTGTTGAAGTCTACTTACGCGTCTGACACAATTTTAGGTTAGACCCAAGCACGGAATATTCAGAGCACCTCAAACACGCTGAGCAATACAGACAGGTAATAGCATAGCCCAAATGCCGAAGCATCTGCCTATTTCATACGCAGTTTTAAAAGCACTTCATGAAGTTGCATGAGTTCCAGCCGACATCACATAATTGACTTCCAAAGATGCTTATTGCAGAGTACGTTTTTCAAATAAATTTACAAGAAAGAGTATTATTCTTCGGGCTGTGGGAAATGGCTAGCATACCAAAGCTGAAGGCTTGGCTCCAGGGGTGTCAAGAGGGTTTGCACCACTGACACCACTGATGCCCGGATTTCTTTTATCCATCCACTCACTCTTCTGTGAGATAAAAGGTGTAAAGGCCAGCTCAGATTTACAAAATAGCTATTTGAAAAAATATTTCCTCGAGGCACACGTGCAATATGAAAGCCGAGTTATCACAGATATCAAAACTACAGCCTTTAGTACTATTCCATAGGGAAGTCACAGATACATTTGCAGCAAAAGCAAACCCGAACAGAGACGAGAGCACCACTGTTAAACTTTGCCGAGTCCCTTCTCAAGGCTACGTAACGGTGTTCTGGGAAGAAAGGCATCAGCACTTTCCTTTCTCTATTACTTTCCCAGGTAAAGGTACGGTATCACATTTTTAATGAAGTTATCAAAATAAATGTGTCTGTACAAGTGACTTGCTTCATAACTACATGTATACTCCAACAGCCATGACTTAAGTATCCGTGACCTACAGATCAATAAAAATGTTTCAACGTTCACGTAGGTCTAGTGATGAGAATTATGACTTCTCAGTATGAACAGATTCATTAATAATTATTAAGTCTCATCTCGAGAAGCTGAAGATCACCTGGGCATTCTTATTAAAAGCAGTGGCAGAATACTTGACTGCTGAAGGGCATCTCACCAAGGTTCACATTTTTACGTTAAAGCCATAATCTGATAAAAACTCCAAAGAGCAGAGCTAAATATAATGCCATTAAAACCTTTTAAGTTTTAGATTTGAAATCAGAGGTACAAATGTAAAGTTTTAGCTATATTCATATGAAAAGTTAATAGGCTTCAGCTTTATTCTACTCACTATCAACTACATCCCTTTGGTTTTCCGTAATGTTCTGTCTACCTATGGTATACCAACTGCACGTGCTCCAGCGTGTGCGCATCCATACGCTCTCGGCTCACTGGACATGCATGCCAGCTCCTGTCCAGAACCCACCTCTGCGGTATGACCTTCTCCCTAACAGGTGTTACTGGCCTGAAAGCAGTGCTGTGTTAACGCAGCTCTGAGTTTCAGAAGTGGAATTAGCCTTGGCCTGGCCGCAATGAGCCAGCACTAGTCTGCAAGCACCGGAATAGATAACACGCCTCCCAAGTAAGGGGCTGAAGAAGTACATTCCTGGAAAGATGCTGAGCAACTTATTTCTTCAGCTGAACTTGGCAAAGCAGTACACCTTGTAGAATCAAACGTTAATTTGCTGAAGAAATTAAGGCCAATATAAGATACGTTAATTTTCTTTTTAATTTCTGCTCACAAACTATTATACAAAAAAGGTAAAACCAATTTCAACCACTACGCACAAACTAAGAGCCTGACCACTCTTGAGGGTTGACAGTCCTTCCGGTAACTGTCTTACCTGAAGCATACTGAGTCCGCTGCTCATTCTTTCATGTTCCCCAAGCTGTTAAAGATGAAATGTAGCCACAGAATGCTTCACAGTTAAGGCTTAGGGTCATGTGATAACTGAAATGAATCTAAGCATGGATAACTGCCTTCCTTCTTGGCAACAAATCTCACACTACGCTGTAGTGAGTTGGGTGAAAAATAAATCAACAACAGATGACAAGTCATCTGCTAGATCCATTTCTTTATTATGCTAAGCCCCTTTTAGCAGCAGCAGCCTCTGATGCTGCACAGGGAACTCACCACTGCTACGTGTAGCCAAACCACAAGGAACAAGAAATGGAGCAGCAGTGTCGGAGTCACGAATGTTATTAATTCAAAAAAACCTTCTCCTCAAGTGAAGGGATAGTGCTCAAATTCAGAGCTGTGCCACCTCTTCTGCTCAGACCTACAACTCTGCTCCCAGAGAGCTACTCACCTGCTTTAACTCATCAACTTGAAACAACTCACCGTCTGTGAGACCACTTTGGTGTCTTTCACTGTTTCAACCATCATCCCATTTTGCTTATGGCATTTTCCATCCACAGAGATCTTCCATTGCCAAACAGTTTAAGACAGATGGTCTTATAAATTTTACACACATTGCTCCAAATCCATAACATGCTTAAACCAAGCTCCACAGACTCATCTCAAGTTTGCACAGTACAGAAAAAGATTATAAACCCCCAATGAAATCATGCAAAAAAACCCCAAACCCATATCAAGGTAACATATCTAAATACAAAATAAACCAAATAGAACACCAAAATAATACATAAAGTCCGATTTTGTTCAAGGTCTTGAATAACAAAGTATTCATAATTTTCTTGTGCTGGGGTTTCTTCATGCTTTTTTTGTTTAATTTTTAATTTTTTTTAAACACACAGAGTTTGAAATAAAGCAAAATAAGTCTTAATTCCTTCCCCAAATCCTCGTTCTTCAGATATCAAAGGAAGTCTGTGCTCTTAATGGGCATTTAGTGTACATATTTATACTTAGACTAAATATTTTATTTCCTCTCATGTAGGAGAGTAACTCAAATTCCAAAATTTACCACATTAACACAAAAGTGAATCAATACAATATGAAAACACCTGAAGAATATTCCCATCAATCTTTTTAACACAAATTATTTCTAGTCCATTTTAAGTTGTGTGACATATGCCAAAATAAATCTCTGAGACTTATCCTTGTCCTTACTACACCCAAAAATATATTTGATTACCAGTCCTCTCACTTTAAAGGCATCAGTGAAAATCTACATCATTCTGACAGCACATCAGATAAAAAAAATGCACCAAATCCAGGTTTAAAAAGCCTACGACTGTTAGGTATTATGCAGTTACGTAAACGGTAGGAATGTGTAACTTTCTGAAGTAACACAATCAATCTAACTTCAGACGTTAAATCATGAATATGCTCAACTGATCATTTGACAGAGAACCAAAAAGCGCCTGATACAATGACTTAGTATCTTCACCTCTAAGCTTCTACATCAACCGCTTCAGTCCTGGACATCAAAGTAGTCAATTACCGGCTCTTCTTTTAGCGGTTTGGATAAACCGCTGTTTCCACTGCTCCTGAAATTGTAAGAATATCAGATGTTACTCACCTGCATGAAAAGCAAGATACAAAGTGATTGAGACCCCAAACTCCCACAGTGTCTCTGTGTGAACATGCAGACTGCAACGGTAAACGGCATGCACTTCTGAATTATGTTTCAATGGAAGTACCTTAATGCTCCCAAAAGCCTTCGTTAACAGATTTTTGGAGAAAACATACTTTATTAAATTAATGTACATCAATGTGTGGCTGAACTGATACAGTACGTTTGGGGGTTTTAACAGAAGATACCATATACTGGTAATATTTATTACAAAAATGATACTGTACTGAAGACTAAACGTTCAACATGCCTTTTTAAAAGAAAGAGCAAAAGAAATACTGTTGAAGTGAGGTAATAATCAAATCTGCTTGCTTTTAATAGCAAGAGTAACAAAAAATATATGGTAATACCAAATCCAAAGATTTTTTTCCATAAGGCAGTATGAGATCTTCCAGAAGATTTTGTGGAATTAAGCACTTCCAAAGAAATTTTACTTCTAGTAATTAAAAATAAATAAAAGAGGGCTTTAGACATTTATTTTTTCCACGTAATCCCCTTTTCATTAGTGTCACTGAAGACAGAAATCCCACAGAAGTAAGTGGAAATGAAGAGTAACAACCTTTTTAAAATTCACATTGAGCTACACCATAAGCAGTCATGCTAAACATGAGTTTTGCTCAAAATGCTTAGCTGTGAAACAACTTAAATTTTAAATTTAAATACCCAATAGCTACTGCAATATTTACTGCAAAATCAAGCTGTCCCTTTCTGCAAATGGTACTTGACAGAACATTAATTTCAAATGTTATTTGGAAATAACTTGGGGGGGGGGGAAAAAAGAGTTCTGAAAGGTAAACCTGAAAAAAGAATAAGCCATCCATCAAAAAAATTCATAACTATGAGGTTACTACAGGTACCTGAAGCTGGTAGGTCATACAAAGTAACGACTGTTCTATTAGACTATTCACCAAGAAGCCTTGTATGTCCCACCTTCAGTAGCTAAAACTACCTGAGAAAAATGGTAGTTCATCTTTTAGCCAATTGTGTAGTCATATCTACACAAGAAACACACATTTACTACCTGTCCAAATAAACCATTTTATGCCAGTAAAACATTACTCTCTAACACAGAATGGTTAAAGGTAAAAAGCATCCCCAAACTTACAAAACAGCCACCTCTTCCCAACTACCTATTCTTTATTCAAAAAAAAAAAAAAAAGTAGTCCGCAACATTTGTTGCATCACTACTCCCACAACACAGAGTCAATCCCCTATTTATTTTGCACTTCATTTCAGGTTTACTTCTGTGGAAAGAAAATCTTAATGCAGGCTGCAAGCTCCTAAGCTGTGTGTGGGCTGGGAAGAGAGAGACACGGCGGGTATAAAGTTTAAGCTCAGGAACACTCTCCTCAGGTAACTCAGCACAAAATTGAAGAATATGGCTTTAAAATCAAATTCCTTACTTATCTGTTTGTTTGTAATGAGGAATAGGAGGTGGAGGCCTGCTCTGCATTTCTTTATCTAGCACAGAAGTTAAGGTATTGCTTGGACAGATGGATTTCCCTCTAGAGAAATAAAAGAAAAGTTATTTAATTCAACGGGATATTGTATTCATTACAAAGATAGGGCAAAAGAGTTGCAAAAGTAGCAGTTCTGGTGTCAGAGTTCATACTTGTATACTTAAATCACCTATTCAAATATTTAATTTTCCAACCCTGGAGACCAATAGTATGCAAAGCCCATTTTCACCACCCAGAAGATGACATCCAGTATTCTGAACATCTGTTGATCGCTGCCTATAGAAGACGCAGAAGCAGCTTACTAGACCTGAGTGTTGGTGCCCAGACTCCTTCCTTTCCGCATGGAAAGTGCACAACTCCTTTCTACTACAAAGCATACAACATGATCAACTGTTAAAACACCAAAAACTGCAATACCTGTGTTTTAAAGCAGTATACAACTGTTCTTGCACAGAACAGATGCAAGACCTGAACCAACAGCTTAATAGCGTAACTCGGCATTGTGCGAACACAGTGCACTGCATCTTCACAACCTGTTCTCTAATGTTGTCAAAACACGTTCTTAGGCTCTGGTAGTAATTCGTGTTAAACTTGTTTATCACTCTGCACCCAAAGTAGCCCCTCTAAGTAGCACTCTCCCAGGAACAATGCAGCAACACGGCCTCTCCCTTGTCAGCTGGCTGTGCTGGGTTCAGCCAGGAAAGAGTTCACTCCCTTTCCCCTGGCTGCTGGGAAGCTGTTCCTGACTGCAGAGAGCATCACTAATCAGGTCTCAGCTGGGCTCGGCAATTCCTGCACCAGATTCAAGGTCTGTCTCCCCTTCTGACCCTGCAGCTGCGTTCCCAGCTCTCGCTGTCTGGCTACAGGCAGTGCAGGGACACACAGCTCAGGCACCTGACCCCAACTGACCAAGGGAGTGTTTCATCCCATAGTACGTCACGCTGGGGGCAGAGGCGAGGAGGGGTCCGGGAGCCATTACTCCCTCTCTCTCGTTCACTCCCGGACACTTGCTGACCCTCTCCCTGACTCCTGCGTTAGCTGCTTTGCTCACTCCTCTGCTGGCTCCTTTGGGAGGGAGTTGGTGTGTTGGTTTAGTTTTCCCACGCGTGCTATCGCTGACAGGGTTCGTTCGGAAGCGGCTGCAGCAGCGCTTGGGCTCCAGCCCTCAGGCTGCAGCTCTCGGCCTGCGATCGCGCTCAGGCTCTCTGGGTCTGACTCTCACCTGTTGTGTATCGGCCAGTGGGTGGTGAGAAATTGTATCATATTGTATCACGTGTTTTGTTTTCCATTATTTTAATTATTTATTAGTAGTAGTACTTGTATATACGAATTTATATTCAATTAGTAAATAGTTCTTATCTCAATTTTACGAGCTTCCTTATTGCTTTTTCCTCCGATTCTTCCCCTCCACTGGAGGAGCGGAGGGGGATTTGTGAGAGCAGCTTCATGGTATTTTGCTAGCCAGAGTTAAACCACAACACTGGCCTGGGTCAATAAGGTCAGAAAAATAATATTATGCATCAGCGGGGGGAATAAAAATCAGCTCTTCCAGCCCTCCACACTAGTTCCAAGCTACAATATGATCGATCACACAATGAAATATCTCACTTGTGCTTGTCCCATCTCCAATGCAAGGGCATTCTTGAACTGTCTCTAGTCTAACCTCACTGAAAGGAAACAAAATCCTGGCTGAAGAGGAATAATAGAGAAAATCTGGGTAGGACTGTGGCAGGATGTAGTTTTCTGACTGAGAACAATGTGCAGGGACCCTGTCACCTTACTGAAAAGTCCTCTTGCTTGTGAGGAGACTGACCCTATTGTTCTTCCTGGAAGAAACAGGAAAAGTCTGGGTCTCACAGGGATGACTCTTCTAAAAAACACTTCCAGGATGTCTCAAGATGCTTGAACACTGGTCACGACATAACAAGCAGACACCCCTTAACAGGCTCTGGCAATCAGAGTTATTTGTAGGAGGAGGAAACTCATGAGTAAAAGACTTGAAGAAACCACTGACAAAGACAGTGCATGTGCCTACTTGTCCTTTTCACCATACCAGTCTGGAGGTTACCTCTGAGCCTGGCTCAGAAGGAATCTGGTATTGCAACTGCTCAACAGATGGTGACTGCAAAGATGGCCAACAGGGAAGCACGGAGAAGGGCACTTGCAAGGATGCACTTGGGGTATTATACTTCAAATGACACCGGAACTGTAATCCAGATGGACCTTGGCAGTCATACCGGGAATGCTCTCTGTGTGGTTAGACATGGGCGGTGCTGTACATCACCGACTCTCACGCAGCTACTGTGACCGACTCTTACTCATGGGGTGGGACAATGATGGCAGCAGGGGCTGAGGGCAAAGCAGAGTTGTGGTGTTTGGTCCTAGATACCCAGAAGAGGAAGAAGGCCAGTTGAAGGAAGCTTTCTTAGGACCAAGGAAACTTTCTCACTGTGACCAACCCGTATGGCTACGTTACCACTTCAGTGACACAGTGGGGGAGCGTGAAGGGGAAGAATGGTCTCTTCACCTAGCATCATTTTGAATTATCTGTACTCTGAGAAGCCCATAATAGGAATCTGTGGGGAATGCTGGGAAAAGAATGAAACAAAATGAATCAAACTACTTGGACTCTGGTGACTACTAGCCCCTGGACTTGAAGGAGCTGTTGTGAAATACTGAAAAATACCATCCTGGAACTCAAGCCACCGATTGTCTGAGGCTTCAATGTTTTTTATGTCTTCAAGACCAGGCTGGATGAGGCTTTGAGCAACCTGGTCTCGTGGAAGGTGTCCCTGCCCATGGCAGGGGTTTGGAACTAGATGATCTTTAAGGTCCCTTCCAACCCGAACCGTTCTATGATTCTGATTCTTAAAGGGGTGGCAAATAAAAAGACAATGAAAAGAAGCTTTGGCTAAATCCACTGAAATAAACATTGCTGTGCAGCTGAAGACTATTTTTAGTAGATCACCCATTGTCCGTAAGAGTGGCAGAGGTGAAATAGCAGCATGTGTATTCTGCAGGGGAAGCT
>NW_010230179.1:0-32586 GCF_000690775.1 Eurypyga helias | reverse complement strand
AGCAAGTGTGCAATCTCTCCTAAAACTAGAGGAAGGCCTCCCATTCTCAAGTTTCAGTGTCTTTGTTTTTAAAGCACAGTTATCTGTCCAGCTCCTTCCTCTGACACTTTATCCTCCTCATTAGTTTCTCACTCTCCCAGCCCTATCTCTTTTTCTTAAATAAGCTTTTTCAAATCTGATCTGTACTCTCACCTTTCTTTACCTGACACAAAAAGGGTATCCACAACTGTTTCATGGAAACAGAAAGGGGTATCGAAGTGGTATTCCATCTCTCAGAAGAAATCAAGATTGTTTTTTACAACTACAGACAATACCTACAGTTGAAACCAACTGGTTGTCAAAGAACCACAGTCTGACAGTGCTGAACTAAATCTGCCGCTCAGTGAATGGTGAAATCAGGGAAGCCTTGATACCTGACTGGGGAAGCTTTCCCACACTGTGTCTCCAGTGCAATCACCTTGCTTTTCCCCCAGGTCTATTCTAAGACGAACTGCCTTCTATGGGTCTTCTCTAAATATTTCCAGTTTTGCTTCTATTCTCTAAATATTCTCTAAACGTTTCCAGAAATCTCTTCCCTTTGCAGTAATTCCAGCAACCCTTTCTGTCCATTAACTAAAAAGGGAATATACTCTGGCAGGTTCAGATAAGACAGAGAACAAGTAAGTTCCAATACCAATTTTTTTTCAAAGAAGGTGCAAGTTCAGGCATAATTTCTCAACCCAGCTATTAATTTTCATAAAATCTGATGACATTATCTTTGATACCTCTAACCCGTTTAGCTGATGGCAAAAAGACAAAAAGTTACTGCTAAGGTGAACGGAAAACAGCCTTGCAAAATTTTTTCTTAGCTATTTTATTTCTAATTGGGTTTTCTTCTCTGAAGATTTACTTGACTAGTGGAAATAGACAACTATGAAATTATCAATTGAAAAACTGCTTTAAAAAAATTTCTACTGGAAGGTACTGCATGCTGCAAATTGCATTGTAAATAAACTCATTCGAGTAAGCAATTAAACATCCAATTATTTAAACGGTGGTTAACAGGTTTGAAGACAAAAAGGAAGCACGTACTTCACTGCAGTGATAACAACATTACGCTTTGGTTCGTTGTCGTAGCTCACACTTTCAATGCCGTAAACCTGAGCTAATTCATGGATGATTCTGCGGTGATCTCTGTTCATTGGTGGGTAACAATGGCTCTTCTTTGTATGCTTGCCCTGAATTCAAGAGAAAAGGTCGAGAAAAGAAAAAAAGTAAAGTTTTCCTTTGGGGGGAGCAGGGGAAGGAAAAAAAAAAAAAGTGCTTCTACCTCTAAATCTTTGCTGCTGTGACAATATTAGCACCACAAATTCCTAATAACTCAGTATTGACAGAAAACTCATCTAAAAATGTCAATTTATTTTCCAAAAAGTAAATTACATGTTCTTTATTGTTTCCATACACCTCAAAATATACACACACGCAGAGATACATGAATTTTGGGTTTGAAATACAAATCTTCAGTGTGTCCTTCCTAATAGCATATCAAAGAAGCAACATTAAATGATTTTTTTTCTGGATATTTTTCAGAATGATATGCCAGTTTTGAATCAAATCTAATTTTAGTTTTCAGAGTGGCTTTGCAATGCATATATTGAAGATAGCTAGCTGTAAAGGTGTCAGATTTAGCACTTTCATCTACCAAAGAAGCTGTTTATCTGCAGAATCTGCTGTGTAATGGCATCAGTAGACATGGCATTTTTATTAAACAAAACCAAAGCTTTAGTTTCAATTTCAGTGTAAGAAGACTGAGAATGCTTGATTCAGTGCTGATTGCTATATAAACAGTAAAAGAACAAACAAAATAGCAGGGGCCTGTGAGTCCTGTCCTAATGGTTTGACTGTAACAGCAAACTGGGACTGCAGGCAGTGCATTTAAGAATGCTGAGAGACCAGGACGATGTCCCCGTCTCCATCATCTCTGAAAGACTGTAGAGAATAGGGTAGGAATCCAATGACTAGGGAAAGGTTAATTGTTGCAACTATGCTAAAAAAATTATTAAAAAAAAACCCCACCCCACAAAAAAACCCCACACATAAACCAACCCAAGAACCACAGGTTTATCAGGTACACTTCAAATCCTGGGGAAAACAAAAGCAAGTCCTTTTAGAAGCCATTTTTCAGTACATGAAGGAGAAGGTGCCTGGGAGCAGTCAATGTGGATTTACAAAAGGTCAGACACCTAAATTAACGTAAAGACCACATGCAAGAGAGCAAGATAGACATCAGAGGCCCATTGTAGCTACCCTGTAAGTAGAGGGTTAATATCTGTCTTCTCTTAGACTGAAAAATAACTGTTAGGAATAATAACTGGACCAGAAACTGTGGTCAATCATTTCCGTAAGTCTTCAAGGTAATCACATGCTGTCAGGATATAATCTTTGCTTAGCAATAAACAGCAATAAACCTCCTACCTATTACATTATTTCCAGCATACAGGCAAGCATTTGAACGAATAGAAGTCTACAGATTCTGCACCTATTTATGATTGCTTTAAAAAAGTAGTAATAGTTCCGTGGCCAGAAAAACACCAGAATTTCTGTCCATATGCAGACAGAGCTGGGCGATGTGTTTCCTGGTTTGTCTGCTTACACATACAACGATAACAACCCTGCTGTGCTAGAAGAGTACCCGCTGATGAGTCTAGGGGAGCAGATGTTCAGGAGGCAAGCAAAGTCATATGATACATACAGCTGAACCATACTAATGCTCAGGCTTGGAAGTACCACAAGGCTTTGTGTTAGTCATTTATTCGGTTAAGCTGAAGTCGGTATCTTCAAAGGCACAGGGAAAAAAGAAGTCAAAGTGAAATGTGTAAGCAGAAGTAACAGTAATCTGTATGAAAGAGACAGTACTGACACAGAGCTACCTGGATGCTTGACAGACTAGCATGAAAAACACTTCTAATACAAGGAAGTAAAGCTCTACATCTAGAAACAAAGAAAATAAGCTACATCCTTAGTCAGAAAGGATTTAGGAATCATAATAAACAACTGAACACAGGCTTGAGCATAACGAAGACTTGGGGATTGTGGCAGCAGAACTAAAACCAGTCTCCTTGCATAATGCCATATCAGACATACTAATCTAATCTTTGGCTACATAAAGAGGGAGCTGACTTGGTCAGGTTGGACACAGCCCTCAACAAGCAACACTGGTAACACTTAACAGGGAGAGAGACATGTCCAAAACAACATAAATACCTGTAGGTTGCAAGATGAAATATGACTCTTACAAGGGAGAAAATAAAGGCTCTGAGACTTTCAGAAATAAAAAGGTATGCAAGAAGAAGAATTAAGCATAAAAGCAGGTTAATTTTACAGTGCATGGAACACATACCCTTTTATACCATACAAACCACCATTATGAAGGAAAAGAAAAGCAGAGCATAGCCTCCACACGTGCTGTCACTCCTGCCCTAAACGAGCAAGGGGGACACATGCAGGCTGGTCAGCCTAACCTCGATCCCCGGGAAGGTGATGGAGCAGCTCATGCTGGAAACCATTTCCAGGCACGTGAAGGGCAAGAAACTCCTCAGGAGTAGTCAAAGGACAAGAAACTCCTCAGGAGTGGTCAGCATGGCTTCACCAAGGGGAAGTCATGCTGGACTGACCTGATAAACTTCTATGATGAACTGATGCACCTGGTAGATGAGGGGAGAGCAGTGGCTGGTCGGCTCTCGTCCAGGCCTGCAGTCAGGTCTCTGACACTGTTCCCATTGCAGCCTCACACCCCCTCGGGCTGTTGCTGTAGGGACTGGGTGAGCAGACAGTGAGGTGGATTGAAAACTGGCTGAATGGCCGGGCCCTGAAGGGGGTCATGAGCAGCACGAGGTGTAGCTGGAGGCCTGTAACGAGCAGTGTACCCTGGGGGAGAGGAGGGCCATGTCCTGGGCCTAATCCTGTTCAACATCTTCACTCGTGATCTGCTCCGTGGGGCAGAGCGTACCCTCAGCAAGTTTGCCAAGGACCCAAAGCTGGGGGAGTGGCTGATAGGCCAGAGGGTTGTGCTGCCCTCCAGCATGACTTGATAAGCTGGAGAAATGGGCTGATGGGAACCTCGGGAAGTTGGGCAAGGAGAAATGCCGAGTCCTGCACCTGGTGAGGAGTGACCCCACACACCAGTACATGAGCAAAGAAGGCTATTGGTATCCTGGGCTGCATTAAGCCAAGTATAGCCGGCAGGCTGAGAGAGGTGCTCCTTCCCCTCTACTCAGCACTGGTGAGGCCACCCCTGGAGTACTGTGTCCAGTTCTGGGCTCCCCAGTACAAGAGAGACATGGACGTACTGGAGGACCAGTGAAGGACCATACAGATGTCAGAGAGACTGGAACATGTCTCCTGTGAGAAAAGGCTGAGAGATCTGGGACTGTTCAGCCTGGAGAAGGGAAAGCTCAGGGGTGCTGTTATTATCAATGTCTATAATAACCTGAAGGGAGGGTGTAAAGAAGATGGAGCCAGGCTCTGTTCAGTGGTGCCCAGTGACAGGACCAGAGGTGGGGGGCACAAACACCGGAGGGTCCCCTTGAACATCAGCAAACACATTTTCACTGCGAGGGTGCCTGAGCACTGGGACATGCTGCCCAGGGAAGCTGTGGAGTCTCCATCCTTGGAGATACTTGGAAGCCATCTCGATGTGGTCCTGGGCAACAGGCTCTAGACGGCCCTGCTTGAGCAGGCGGGTTGTACAAGATGATCTCCAGAGAACCCCTCCAACCTCAAACATTCTGCAGTTCTGTGAGACAACATTCCCCTCATGTAGCAGGACACAAATCAATGTGCTGTTACCAGATGGGCTGATGCGCAGAAGCACAGGAAGTCTGTAAGCAATGTGAATAATGCAAATCTAGAATGGGCATGTAAAGAGAAATCTAAACGGAAGAATTATTTCTTATCTGCATTATAACATATGGATACCAAGCTTCAAAGCCTGTATCAATTGCCTTTGGTGTTCAGAAAGAAACCTTTTCCATTTTAAAATATGATTTGACTTCTGGGGACTGAATTGTCATGTGGGCCTGGCTGGTTCATCCTGATGATGATAAAAGCTTAAGTAACCATTCTCCCTTTAGGACAGACAAGGAAAAGATTATCACATCTGGTTTAGACCATTTTTTCATTCTATTTCCCAATGCAGATGATGTTTAACAGTTAGACACCATTTGTCTGCTTTGCAGGATCGTTATTTAACAAATAGTTGTTTACTGCTGAGAACTAAAGCACGGGAGATGCCCCTGAGCTCTCTGGTTCTTTTATTCATATGGGATGTGACTAAGTCATTATATATTGCAAATTTAAGACCTGTGGTTGCCCCATGTTTTAAATATATATTACCTGTCTTGGTTTAGTATTAATACAGGCATATATATTGGTATACACAGTTATGATTCCATATAAATATATACATGCATACACAACTGTGTGTGTGTAATAAAGGCAGTATACAAGGTATACACAAAGTAAAATAACCACAGGCAACACAACACTGGGCAAATTATTTTTAGGTGGTAAGAAAGAAATGTTCTAATCATCTATTACCAAGTGTTTGAGGCTGGAGAGGCCATTCGACACAGATGGCCCCCCTTCCAGACTTCCACTCCAATGTGGAAAACAATGGGCAAGAACATTAGACAGGTGGACAACCACTAGGATTGTTTAAGAAACATCATGCATATAAAAGAAGGAATAAAGTTAAGTACTGTCCCCAGGGGATAGAGGGAAGGAAATTAATACTTTCTACCGAACATTAACTCTTTCTTGACCTAAGGGCAACTGAGGATAGATAGTATGGTTTACACTGTCCTTTCAAGCTCATGTACAGGGTCAGGCATGGTGCAGCAGCAAGCCAGGAGTATGCTAACCTGACCGGCCTGCAGCTGGAATTATGCTTTTACTGTCTGTGGTATCAACCTCTAGGTATACTGGAGTCTGCCAAGAAACTGTGGCTGAATCACAGTCTCCTTACAGAAGGAAGATGGCTACCTCACACACTGGCAAATGCAGGAAGGAGGTATCCACAAATTTGTGAGCAAGTTCTGCCATGGGGGTGAGAATAACCTGGGCTTTCCTCCTCACAGTCTGAACCTCTAAACACCCCTTTTATTAATGAAGATCCAAAAATTAATGATAATTCATTGATGTATTAAAGCCTAGCACTGGTTGAATTTTTCAACAAAGCTTGTCTGTCACCAAAGTGATTCTGAATTACGTCTCCTAAAAATTTGTTCTATCTATAATTACAAAATTAAAGTAAATTAACATTTATAATTAAAACTGGAGAGCAAATAGATCTAGTGTCAACTCATAAAACTATTGGTATTAATAAAGTTTAGTAAACTTAAAACTCCTCCCAAACTAAATAAAACTGTTTCTTATAAGAAGCCATACAGAATATTTGAATACTGACCTTATTCACAGCTTCCACAAGCATTCTCATTTCCTTCTCAATGTCACTGACAAATTTTAAATCCTTCCTGCAAGAACAGCATTCTAGGTAAATGAGGCAAGATAATGTACAATGATACAATATCTTCATCTTCTGTAACATTATTTTCAACAATAAGAAAATTAAAGAACTCAATTGACTGAAGCAGAAGCGAGAGCACATTTTGATTTATATACTACACTGTTTACATTTAAAAAAGTTAGCATGTCATCACTATTACAAAACTAATGAATTTATTTTCCCCTCAACCCTTGGAACTGAGCATAAAATTCTATGCTAGAACTCTACGGTCAATACAATTCTACATTTTCAAATGGATAACGAAGATTTTCAAGTTGCTATTTCAGTGTTTTTAAATTACTTGTTGTTATGATGATTCACTTAATTGGAATACACCATTAGACACAAAAATGGGGATTTGGTAAACAGAGTGGAGTTCTTTTCCAAGACAGAGGAAAAGTGCACTGACTTTGGTCTTCAACTCATATAGCATAACAAACTAATAAGAACAAAGGAAGCATAAGGCTACTTGCAAGCATCTGTCAAAACTTAGGCAGAAAGCTGAGCTACCCGAAAAAAAACGCTGTAACAGATACACTTCGTAGATCCTGCCATTATGAGACAAACACAGATCTTCTGCAAGAATGTGGAGCTAAAAGTTCCCCAAAAGCAGTCAAGGAAGTCAGCTGATAAAGCCATAGCTTCACAATTTGCCGATTGCTGCTCATGTCATGACAGACATGTCAACACAAGGAGAAACTATTTTATATTGAAGACTAGATAAATGAAGTCCACTAATTCAATGTGCAAAAGTCATTGACTTGAGGACTAACAAAATCCTTCACTTTAAGCTGTGAATTGGTAAGAATAGCCTGGGTGTGTTAGTTTACTGTGAGTTACCAATATAAAGTGGCTACAAAGGAAATGCAAGTAAAATTGCAGAATGACTGAGAAGAGATATTTTCATAGAGAAGTACAGAAGCATTAAGGCTACATTTCAAGGTATCTGCTAGACCATCTGGAATACAGTGCGTGATTCTGGCCAGCTGTGTTCATGAAAAATGAACACTGCACTATTGGCAGAGAACGGCTGACAGGAAGGTGAGATTGGATAGTACTCCAGAAAATGACAGGGGAGTGCACACATGCCACAAGGTATTAAAACAGTAAGAGAATGAACATGTGTGCTTTGTTTTGTGAAAGAGGTAGAGCAGGACGTATTCTACATGCACTTAAGAGAACAGTCCTTATAAAATACCACCTTTAAGTGCAAATACTAATAAAACAGTACTTCCACAATCAAAACTTACAGGTCTTAACTTGTAGTAGGCTAATCAGTTGGAAGTAAAGCTGCAGGTGATTTACTCCTTAATTCTGTATGACTATTTATGTAAAATTTTTACTTAACACATCAGCAAATGGAATAAAGTACTTTCAAGCAGAAAACATCCTCACAAAAATATGAAATTTATGTATCATTAGGATAGTGAAGCAACAGCAAAACAGATTCAGCTGTCCTAAAAACTTAGAGCCAGTAAAAACTGTTGTCATGCCTACAAACACACAAGAGTAAAAACTTCTTAGATGACACTTATAATTTAAGCATCTTTTTAAAA
The DNA here is from genome assembly GCF_000690775.1 of Eurypyga helias. Classification (NCBI taxonomy): domain Eukaryota; kingdom Metazoa; phylum Chordata; class Aves; order Eurypygiformes; family Eurypygidae; genus Eurypyga; species Eurypyga helias. Next base: position 24,486 of record NW_010230179.1, on the reverse strand, counting down.
ATGTGTCTGATCCCTCTTTGTCAGACTGCGTATTTAATAGTGTAATGCTTTTGGTATTACTTGATTTTCTACCATCTCATTTTCAGATGATTCAGTCTAGCACCTCTCTTTGCTGCCAACAATCACAGAATCACAGAATGGTTTGGGTTGGAAGGGACCTTAAAGACCATCTAGTTTCAACCACCCTGCCATGGGCAGGGACACCTTCCACTAGACCAGGTTGCTCCAAGCCTCATCCAGCCTGGCCTTGAACACTTCCAGGGATAGGGCATCCACAGCTTCTCTGGGCAACATAGGCTTAGCTCTGCATCAACCAAGTGTTTTACTAATTCCATTTCTTTATTTTTAAAAAAGGCAGCAAGGCAAAAAAAAAAATTTAGTCCAATGGAGGGAAATAATGTCGGACTCTGAGAGCATATTTCATTACTTAACCACCTATCCATTTTGCCTTTGTCTTGAAAAGGTTAAAAGGTTAAAAGGAGCAGAGTGATGGGTTTGGTTGTGTATGAAAGCAGTGGAAATGAGAAAAGTACAAGTACTGATTTGTAGTGAGAAGAATGGTGGAAAACTACGTTCCCCTTCCAAATCTGGTCCTGTTACAGAACAAAGCAATCCATCAGGCACTTTCTACTTTTCAGGTTCTCATTTTGGAGGTCTTGAACAGGGCCCATCACCTCCTTTGCCTCAATTATCACCTATTGACAAGGCTGGAGAGAAAAGTAAACATGGGCATTTTTACAAGAGCAAATAGAACTCCTCTGCATTTCCCATCTTTCACTCACCATTGTTTACCTATGACACCCGTCATTATTGGAATACATACCTTGCATCTTCTTTTAAAAGGTCACTGTATTTTGGTCCAGAAGAACGGACGTTAAAAGGATCAGAATTATCATCTATTTCAAGAGCCTCAGCAAGACGCCTAAATTTGAGAGCAAGAGGGAAAAAAAACCTCAAAACATAAACCCACAACCAAACAAAAATAAACACACAAATGCCCCCAGCCTCCCAAACATGTTGTCACTGAAGAGTAAAGGTATGGGTTACTAATACTGATGGACAGCTTGCAGAAGATATAGTCTGTACACTTGAAACTACTCATTTAGGACTTTTCACTAGAATTCTCTAGTAAGATCTCAGATTACTCATTACAGATCCCTATAACTCAGGAATCATCTCCACATTTATCAGCTCATGAAGCAAAGGGGTTTTTTTCCACATAGCATTAACTTTCTTAACCTGGTCTACTTCTGAGAAAAAGCAAGGAAGTTCACTGCCCACCTGTTCCTCTGAAGAGCTAAGCATTCTTCATCACACTGCAACCTGAATTATGAAAGAAAAATACAATTAAAGTCACTGCTGCTACTCATACTTTTCAAACTGTAGTTTTGTTGCTGTCCTATCGTTATGCAAGAAGCAAGAAGAGTGTGTGAGAATAGTTTATTGTATTAGATCAGATAATACAGCTAAAACCAACCAACCAAAGATCTTTGAGCACACAAGCTCTTCTCCAGGTCTTTAACAAAAGTAGCAATTAGCCAAGCCATATGGCTGAGAAAAAGTTTTTGACTGCGTAAGTGAATTTCTTCTGTTGATAATAGTTCCTTGATTTCAAACAAATCATTTTCACAGGGGAAAGTGGTTCATTCAGTGACATATATTTATGTCTGGACACACACTGCTACAGGGTCCAGAACTTCTGCCTCAAAGGAGGCAGAAGAAAGCGAACTTGCATCCTTAAGATCAACCTGGTACTGTTTAAAGTAATTTTCTTAAAGAATCATTTTCTCCTCCTGTAAAATAGCCAGTTTAGACAAGCTACTCTAGGACTGACCAAGTTTATCACCAAAAATCCCCCACACCCTAAGAAGGAAACCAAACTGAAGTATAAAATGCCTACAGACAGGACCAGAGAGAAACAAAGGAAATCTCTGCACAGTTCATATAAAATATTCTATTATTGTAAATGAGTTAAGTATATTTGTAAGTTACTTGGACAATACTGGAGTCTGACAATAAAGTATTTATTCTTCAATTTCTGGTTTATATGCCACCATCTCAACACCCCCCCACCCCCAGTATTTGGTAGATGAAAAGAGTGGGGAAGGAAGAACACTTCCTCTGACTGTCCTTGCATACAGGCTACCTGCCACAGTTCAGACGGCACATTAGGAAAGATTTGCACACGGAAAAGGAATCTCTGGTAATTGCAACTATTGAAGGAAAGGAAAATAAGCCTGCCCACACAGAAGGATGTGCAGCAGTGACTACAACAGAATTTAATTACACATTGCAAAGGCTGGGACACAACACAGTCACTGCTGTCTTATCTGCTGTCCTGGTGAGCGTACAGCTGTTACGACAGACTTGCAGCTTCAGTAGCTGAAAAAGTCATCCTCCCCCTTTCTTAGACCACCCCACACATCCCCCTTCCCCCTGAGTTCTAGCACTGCCAAATAGTTGCTTTCTTTAAAGACTGAATCTTTTTTTTCTGGAGAAGCTGAAGTTGGCTTATGCTGTTGAGTATATTTGCATCTGGTTGGCATCGTGATACAAATAGGAACAAAGTAGTTGAGGCTCAATCTTGGTGAAGCAGAGATTATTCTGTAGGAATTCTAGAAACAAAAAATAATGCTTATACTCTACGTTTTTGAGTATTCAATAATTGAAACAAACAGGGTAGGCTAAAGACTCAGCTACTGTTTCCTCTTTGTGTCTTTCTTAAACTATGCTTATACAGCACTAATACCATACTCTTTAAAGCTGCACATGGGAATCAGTATGGTTCTCCCCCTTTCACTTTGTTTTTCCCCTCCCCGATTTCTTCTGAGGTATGACACTGGCCCAACTAGAACAAAGCTGGAGACTGGGATGAGCACATGCTCCCATGCATCATGGCTGGTATTAGTTTATCTTGTCCAGACATTCAGTTAAAATTAGTTCAGGGTAGAAAGTTATCCACCAGGACTTGGTAAGAAGGTGTTACAACTTCACAGACACTAAACAAAACCAGAACAGAATGACTACCAGAAGTTCTTGAACTATGCTGGCATTAGCTTTTGATACAGGAAGCCATGAAGGAACTGTATGGGAAGTTTCACTACATTACATGATATAAAGGAATATTAGATTTTAACACACGTGGCAGACTGACTCTGAAATAATCCAATTCACAATTAAGAGGGAGATGATAACAGAAAAAAATACAAACAGAAATTAGGGACTTCAAGGGCAAAGGCTTAAGGAAATCAAGATTCTGACAGAAGGATGTTGGAGAAACGACAATTCCTTAAAGAAATGAGACTGAAAGTAAAAGACATGCTATTCCAATCTTGAGAAACATCAGAAGGAACAGAAAAATCACCAGTCACAAGGGGTTTTGTGACTTTAAAGGAAGATTTACAGTGCCAGCCAGTGTAAGAACACAGAAGTGCCAATCGAACTGAGACCCAAATGTAAGAAGTATAAAAAGGGCACTAGAAAAATATTATAAATAGTAAGATGATGACTAGGGGAAAATACGTCCTATTCATCATCCAGGAAGTAATGCTGGGTGCTGAAACAGAAGATAACAGCAAAAGTTACACTGCCTAGAAAGCTGAAAAAGATCCAGAGGAGCCCTAAGGAGTAGAAAGAAACTCTGACACCACAATTATATTGTCCCATACATAATTATAACAACAAACCAGCCCATGGCAGAGAACTCATTCCACGTGAAAGCAAAAAACATAACCCTCTAAGGAACTGCAAAATACTTTTAGCAGTACTGTTTGCAGTAGAGTCAGGCTATTTAAAGTCTTCCTATTTAGCCGGGATTTTTGCTCACAATATTATGTATTTTCCTCATCATCTATGTTTCAGGTACACACAAAGGTTTCAAATATGTTTCTACATGTATCTCCTTACCTGGCCTGCTTCATTTCTTTTTTTGTAATAAGCCTACTGATTTCCACTGAATCCCCAAGCTGTAGATCTGTTAACTTGGTGGCTATAGATATAGCAGCTATTCTGAAAAAGAAGAGCATTAGATTTCATTTGAGGCAACACATAAACCTTTGAAAAAGTGTGTAAAGCTGCAGACAAACCTCCAGGTGGAATAAACCAGGTGGACCGTTTCCCCATCAGATTACAGAATGGGACTCTAGTTCCACATCACCGAGTTTCAGGAGTCTAATCGAGCCACGCCAATTAAGAGGTTACTCTCTCTCATCTCCCTCAAGCAACTAGGAGCAAGACTCACAAATGGACATGCTTCTTCAGGGTATTTTTCAGAGCATCAGTGCTAAGCAAGTCTCAACTAGGCAATGTAAATACTCTTTGTTCTCACCTCCTTAATACTCAAATTACAGCTGACCGTAGAGATTTAACCGCCTAAATTTTACATGATTCTTCCTTAACTCTCTGCAACTAAAACCTTTGAAGTGAATTTATAAAGTCCTTAGAAATTTGCTTAGAAAATACGGATTATACAAGCCACAAGAAAGGAGCAAAATGCCTACCGAGACTGTTACAATTTTCTTTATAAAGATTCTTCATCATTCCCTTCAGTAACCAGCCTTCCCCACCTGATTTTCTTGCTAAACTTTCTATAACTAAAATATACAGCAATTTTTTAGTGAAATATCCCGTAGCACTCTCAAACAAAATCCTGGAAAGGGAACATTTTATCCTGTGAAACATCTTTTCTGTTAAATTCAAATAAAAGGATGTGTTTGTATGTTTTCTGTCACATTCAAAGAAATCATCTATCAGGAAGGAGGATAATCATATTACATAAAACCAAAAGGCACTGAGTGGCACCATCAGCTTCCTATTTCTCAAGCGGTGACAAAGGCCATTAGATGATGAGACATCATGATTTGTATGGTGTACAGACATAGCAGCACATTCCCTTTCCTGTTCCCGTGGGCATTCTTTCGCTGACATAGCTCAAAGCTGCTTTATCACTCCTACAATGTTTTTGAGGAAACTTGGATACCCCATTGCCTAGCTGACCTTCCCACAGTAGTACCACAAGTTACTTTGTTATTGTTGGTTTTTTACTTTTTTTATTGAGGGGGTGGTGTTTGGGTTTTTTCCCCAGGTGTGTAGATGGTGGGGAAAATAGCCAAACCAAACTCTGACAAAATCAGAACAGTTTAATCTTTCAGCTGGCATTAAATGCAGCTTTTGTTAACGTCGCACGGGCCAAGAGTAATCTGTAAACATATGTGAACACATTTGAATGAACAGATACAAACACTTGCTTTAAACTGACTGTTTCTTTCCCTTTCTTTTAACTTGGGCTCTGATTGGATAAATACACACACGTTCGGCTTACGCGTACAAGGACCCTCGCTGACTTCAAGGAACCATTTTCCTCGTACAAATACTTTTGCAGTGCCTGAGATAGGCAACAGTGGAAAAAAAACAGCCTTCAAAAATCTGTTCTGTGATTACGTTACCTTCCGAGCTTATCAATAATGACAAGCATGTGTCAGTCTAAACTGATATTTCAAAGTTGAGTCAGCCTTCTGATTCACATGCATAGTGAGATAGATCTTAACAAAAAAACACCTTTTTTTCTTATCCCCACGCCTGTAAGTCTATCTTGCTTTCAACTTAGTATTGACTATAACTGCGTTTAGCTGTCTCTGATTAGCACATTTCTCTCCTCATTTCATTAATTCGTATTAAGCGCCTATTAGATGCTAAGTCACCTTCTGTCAGAATTTGAATCTGGGCAGCGGTCAGTAGGAACAAAGCAGCATATCCCAAGCTGGGCTAGTATCAGGCCCTCAAACAGCAGTACCAAATAAAACAATGATTAAGAAGCTTTCTTTGAAAGACAGGAGAATCTGTGACTGCTCTCCTACCAACTGGGATGCAGAGCAGAACTCTGGCTGCGTATCAACTCTCTAGATTAATTTTTTGATTCTCTCTCAATCACAGCCTCAGAGAAAAGAGGATTTTCAAAAATTATTATTATTACTGTTTTGCTATTTTCATTTTAAAGTCCTACTTTTCTTCTTTTCCTTGTCCACTTCCTTGCCCTCTCTTGTAAGGGAAAAAGAGGAGTAAGTTTAGAAATAGGATCTGGAGACAAACCTATTGCATTAACTGGAGTTAGGCAGGACTCAGTTTGCATATTAGGAACCAAGATGCCCCATTCAGTTATTTCAGAATGACTTTAAATCACTCTTCAGTTTCGATTATCTGTACTGACCAGGTTCCATCACACACTAAGGGAAACTTAGACAGCATCTCACACACAGACCACTGGGTGTAAGCACCTACATTCGGAAGCCTGAATCTGGACCTGCCCAACTAGCCTGTACCTAATCGCTCTGTATGGGTACAGCAGAGTTCCACAGGCGGGAGATTCAAGCTGTGACACACCACCACAGTTAGAGTAACAACAGCGAAAAGAACAATGTACTCTAGTACAGCAGAGCTGGTATGAAAGCTCAGGGGAATACATAAAAAAGAAACTGTAAATGGAAGTACAAAATGTGAAAAGGCTTGTGAATTCAATAAATTTAGTCAAGCCTGAAATGAAATCCAACTGCAAAGTCCTAAATCCAGTAAGCAATTTAAAGAATTATGATGGTACAAACCTTTGATATGTATTAGATGCTTCTGAGCAAATCATGCTTTCCTTTCTTCTTCCACATTCACACTGAAGATCAACCTGTTGTATGAGACACACAAGCACGCTGCCTTAAACTTTTGCCTTTTTATGGCCATGGAGAGGTGTGAGGGAGGTCCCATTTTAGTGGAATAATGACTAGTTAAAAATGATAGCTTTTTGAAAATTTCAGTATAATTAAGTTGCCGGAAAAAATATCATGCTATCAATATACAAACACACCTGTTTTTATCACAACAATTACTGGCTGATAATTAAACCATACAATTAGGAGTGAATTTTCTTTGGGTATCTAACCTTTGCACTGCAGGATGTGTTTGGGCAGGGTGAAGAAGGATGACATGGCGCCATACAGGGATGATTACAATACAGCCTTGGAATAACACATGGTTGTTTACACTCTTCATCTATAAGACATTCTCCTTTATGACAAATTCTTTTACATTTGTGCATTCCACATTTCAACATTTGATTGCAGCGAAGTCCGCAGGAAATGTCAGTGAGATGACAAGGAATATTACTTCGCAGCTGGAAGAGGGAAGGAAAAGGATGACAACTAAAAATGAGGAATTATAAATGCAAATCTCAAAGTACTTTTACTGTTCACACCTTCATCTGGCGCTGTCCACTCAAGAAGCATCATACTAAAATATCTTAGGACAAAGACTGAGTTTTTCTTTATATCATAGGTCAATACAGTAGTTGGTCTGAATGCCTATGGCATAAAAGACATACTTTTCTCATTTAATCACATAAAGCCCAAACTCCAGTAACATACTCCATTACAAAGAGGCCACAAAAATCTAAGCCCACAGTCCTACAACATGATTTAGTATTGAAAAACATTAATTGTCCAGACTTACTTCATGCTTGCCCATACACCATTTCTGAGTGAGATAGGTACAGGGTGGACATTTCTCCTCACTGTGACACGAATGGTACACTGCAGACACAGAAGTATAAAAGCCAGCACAGTTTGATTAGTGTATGTCAGTCAAATGCATTAAAGGCGACAGTAAAGACTATTAAACATGAGTTTGCATCTCAGAACTACACAATTTACAGGAAGCGTGATGCTTCATGCAAGGATAATCTGTTCTTTAAAGTACTCCCTAAAACTTATAATGGCAGGGTTTTAGGTGAATATTCCTCCATATTTTCTAAATTAAATAGCAGAGAATTTTATAAGTTCTGAGCAGGGTTATACTGTCACACAGAATTTGTCAGAAAAGCATAACTGTTTGGCCTGTGCTGTGGTTTTTTTGCAATCAGCCGATGTAATTTCAAGGAATGTAGAAACTAACTGTTCACTAATTATCCCACTGTTTCAACAGAGAATTTCATCTTTGGAATATAGCACTTAATGTGTGGTAACTATTAACAGTAATGAGAAAAATATCCAATGTTTTTTTATCAGTTAGCAGCACCACTGCTTATACTCATGCAAAGTTTCAGGTTGGTTGGCTTTTAAGATTAGACTTTTAGAAATATTCACAACCACTGAAAAAGCATCTAGTAAAAAAGCAAATATATTTTCAAACAGATTTAGGTCTACTTTTCTACATTATGATTTAAAAAAAACCCAACCAACCAACCGCAACAAAACCAAAAGACCCAAGCAAAACTGAATGGCCTGACTTACCTGGATGATCACAGTCATGTGGCCTGGTGCATGTTTTTTTACACTCAGGTGGTTGAGTGCCACAGGGGACTGGGGGGTAAATCACAGATTCACCACAGTAGCAAGTTAACTCATCAAAACCTGGGGAGGGAAAAAAAACCACAAACAACATGTTTTTGCACTTCTCTACTATGAGAAATCTTTAGATAACATGCAAATCTTTACACCAGCTGTGTGTTTGGTATTCATCACTGGAATGAATTTATTAGCTCTTGTGGCTCCTACAAGAAAACTGGACTATGATCACTTCATTAGGAACTAGGCTCGCTTTTAGAGAATGGTACTTTGACAGCAACATTTTGAACTGGAGCGAGAGAAACGCTCATGTCAAGTTGAAAGCTGTTGCTGTTCTATGCTTGACTTAAAAATGGGGAGCTCTCTCTTGAATTCCCTTCCAGAAAGCACATCATCCGTATCTTGTGCTCCAAACTTTCCCCCACCATCACTTTTTTCAAACCAGTGGTTAGATTTTGTCCTCTTGCCAAGCTCTGCTCATGGTACTGTGAAGATTCCAAAGAAAATTACCCGAAGGCCACCAGTCTGCAGACTTCTTCCTATCATTTCTTCTGTATACTTCTTTATATTGTTTAGTGTTACATGGACCCTCATAAGCAGGTTATGAACCTGTCCAAAGACTTTGGAAGTTGTCTGTCTCAGGCAGTATATATTTTATTATTCTCTTTTTCCCTCATTTTTTCCTTCAATATTTGAGAAACAGATTTTTAAACTCTTTGCACAAGATTCCAAATCTCAGTGATAAAATAAACAAAGGAATAAAAATACTTGCATACACAATCCCAACTAAAACTGCACAAAAATCAATAGAGTTCACCGCTGTTTTGCAGTCTATAAAGAAACTGGGAGGGAAAAAGACTGGAATGCAAACAGATAAACCTGTAGAAAAACAGGACACTAAGAGGAAATATTAACATAAGAGAGAATATTAACATGAGAACAAAAAGAGAGTATGATTTATCTTTAAATTATTATAAAGGTAGTGGATCAGGGAGAAGGAGAGAATGATGGAGGAGGGAAGAGAATTATGGAACAATAACACCACAATCCACGTTGGAGTTGTTAAGGGAGCCACTGAATACAGCAAGTTCTCCAACTCTGGGAATTTCAGGCTTCCTCCTTCCTAGTCTACCAAAGCAAAATCTGTTGAACTCTAAACCCCCAAAGGTTCCTACTTGTCCCACTTCCATGGATACAATGGCTGCTGGATCAATATGGAGGTCCAGCCACTAGCAAGACTGAACACGTATTCCAGAGAGACAAGACACACAACACATACATGACAATAACAGAACCAGGCACGCAGACTAACACAGGGCCAACTGAACAAGATTCATGTAAACAGGAATACCAATAGCCAAGTCCTCTTCCTCCTCTCCAGCTCAACAACACTGAAGTTCATTCGTGAAGACGCGCATACGCTCTAGATTCACATGCACACCACATTCATGGATCTCAAACATTAGCATAGGCTCTGTCTAATATTCATATCTGGCCTGACCCCTTACCCAGTCACTGGCTGAAACCATGGGTATTTCCAGGGGCAGATCTCCTCCTACTAGCCAGTTTGCTCAGCTCTGAAGCAAGCTCATTAGCAAATTGCCCAGGCATACACTAGCACATACAGAACTGAAGGTAACAAGGGAATTGCACACCCCCCTGGTCCCTCCAGATGCTGGCACCCAGACCAAGGGGCCCCTCCAGACTTCAAAGCCACAAGTCTTCCTTAGTCCAGGAAGATGAAAGACCAGAGACCATTTGCTAGCCAGAGCTAAACCACACCACTTGTGACCCCATTCTCCAGCTGCTGTCATTACAGTATGTCATCTGTCTGGTCCCTCCAGTTGCTGGCAGAGAGATTATGCGCTCCTGTGATCTCCAGCCAAATCTCCCATTGCTGGCACTCGGACCTCTCAAACGCAGTACAGAGAATGAGATTACTATTACTGTGAGAACGAGGCCATAACCAACGTATGGCTCCTTACATCAATGCATGATTCCTCACATACTTAAGTAATTGCTGCATCAGCATACATAACAATATATTTCGCTCTAGTTCAATTTTAACTATTAAGATCCAACACTTAGTAAACTCACCTAGAATAATTTTCTCTTTCACAAGAAAGCATACAATCAAAATCAACCTCATTCTTCAGCTTCTGGTCAATTTGGATCACATTGGCTGTCCAACTCTGACCAGTTAAATGAATAGATTTCTATAATACATAAGAAATAATGTACTCTTGGATGTTAACTCACTTGTTTGCCAGCACGTTTGACAACTTCCCCGATGACAGGGTTCTTCACATCTATGAAGCCCACAGTTGAGTTTACGACCACAAACCAAAGAACACTTATGTTCTGTGTCCTAGGGAAAGGCAAAAAAGAAAAAAGCAAAATTAAACTATAAACTCCATTTTATTATTTTTCCCTGCGAGATCATAATTGACAAAACTGTATAGTTCAAAAAAATAGCTTAGGCCTGATCTATACAATTTTTCTATCACTGTATGGATACGCAATTTTTACAGCAGAGCATGTTAAGACCTCTGTTGCAGACACAGCAACAACACATCTTCTGCTTCTTGTATTAGGTAGTATCCTTTCCCTTACCATCCTCCCTGGAATCTGCATTGACAAAAAGCACCTTTACAAGGATTTAACTACATTTAGGCTGGAACATGGGACTACATTTCTAATGATACCCATAAAATAAATGCTGCAAAATAAATGCACACAGGAAAAACTTCTTGAGCGTGACCAGAACTGCAAATAGAGACTGAAGATGCCCCAAAATGGAAAGATACGAAAGCAAAAGTCTTTTAACATGACAACCAAAACCAAACGCACATCTCAATGGACAATTCTATAAAACCACGCGTAAACTTACCACACAGCAGACTTCGTTACACTTGTGTCGTCCACACGACCTTTTCTTGTTGCATCGCTTGTCACACATGAATGTAATAGCAGCTATTGAAACAAAACAAAAAAACACCAACCAAAAATGCAAAGTCGTAACTCTCATATCTTTGCTTATGCTGAGAACAAAAGCTGCAATCACAATATTTTGCCAATACAGTTGCAGACCATGGTCTAGAAGATACTAATACAGAATAAGTGAGCACGTAAACTTTTAAACTACTTGCTTTTCCACATTAATTCTGCATCTGAACACTCAGCCTCTTTCAAACAAACCCTTGTTCAAAAGGGTTTTGGAGAGCAGAATACATGAAACTAGTTTATTTCATATTAGTCTTTACACCATAAACTGCACAACACAGAAAAATGGATAACTGATACACTGGAGTACCGTGAACATCCAGTTTAAGACTGATTAAATTGTTAAGGCAGTAAAGGTCAGCTAAATACAACTACTGCTGATATGCTCATGAAACTAGTGCTAACAAAGAACATCCTTATCACCTTCCACAGCTAACACGAGCAATCACTTCTGGACTCTGAAGAGCAAAGTCCTCATAGACAAAACTCAGATTAGGAATAGGCATATTACTATCGCTGGTATCTTGTAAATAAGTACCTCAGTATGACAGGGGTCCATCAAGTAAAAATTCATTGAGCTGAACTTTCAGATGCTACATCCAGAATACCAAGAAGCGTCAAATGGGAACTCTCTGCCAAGCTCAGATGCAAAGACGAGCAGCATACAACTGTGAAGCAGAGTCAAAGCTTGTATTTCCCCAGGAACTTGGACAAAAGCATTACTCTGCATCTGAGCTGTGCAAGTTGACCCAAAGATATGCAGGGGGGCAACCTATTGTGTGTGGCAGGTAGCCTAAGAAAACTGTTCACGTTGGAATAGACACCTTGTCTGGAATCACGGAGATCAAATGCTGAAGAAGTCATTCTTTGTGTAAAAGATGGACAGAAATCAAAGAGGTTTATTTCAAACCACTTCCCAAAAGCAGCAGCATCTTATGACGTAACCACATTGACATCCAAGTATGGATAAAAGAAGCAGTACTGATTAAATGTTTGCCAACTTCATGAAACCCCAAATTAGTGAGAGCTGTGCATCATTTTGAAAACAATGTCACATTGTATATGTAACATAACATCGTACCTTTATTTCTCAGGAGAGCACATGGGACTTCCTAGGAAACAAACAGGGAGCCATTAGGTTAAAATAAATGAAACAACTGAAACTTATTTAACTAAAAGACACCCAGTCACATGATACAAAGAGAAGCTGCACTCTCAGTTGTCATGTGTGAAACACTTCTGTATACAAAAGTGAAACAAAAGCTGGAAAAACAAATTCTCAAATCTTTTAAGACAATACTTTTACCCTAGAGATTCAATACCGAATAAAAACCTCTAGTTTTGTATTCTCCACTTAATTCAAAAGATAACGCTGTGAAGTGACAGAAGCAGGTTTTTCCTAAGAGACCAGAAACTTGCACAGAGGAAACCAAAAGAGCTCTCCCAGGGAATATTGACATAGCACACAAATCTGTACTTCGACCAACTGTCCAAAAATGTAAGTCTGCCAGGACAGACAGGAGGAAAGAGGGAGGGAGGGAGGGAGATCAAGTCTCACAATCAAAGAAGCTTTACCTAGATTGAAGACCTAAAATAAAAGGTGATGGATGAAAAGAACATTGTTGACTGTCTGCATTTAAATCTTCAGGCACCACAACTTTACATTCCGAGTCGTCATTTCTGAGCATCACATTTTTCATGACTGATTTAAATTATCACTAAAATTCACACAATTTTTCAAGAAGCAGCTTTCTGGTGTCCAAGAAGCTGCACAAACTGAAACCCAAATCTTCCTGCTTCGTTTCAGGCCTCAAAATGAAAGAAAATTAAAGCCTTCTACCTCAAGAAAATTGTTCCAACTTCAAGCAAAGTCTCATTTTTAGGTATTTAGACTTCATATATTCAGAAGCCATCTCTACTTACAGAAGATATCTAACAGGTCAGAACAGTCATCAAGGCTCTTGTGACAGTAGCCAAAGATTTCAAAACTATGCTTAGAGAAAGTAACACAGTTCAAAAATACACTAATTACTGTAAGTCTGTCGTTGAGGATCTGCGGGGTCACTATATATATATATGCAAAGAATGAGGACCAGTAAAAGCTTCATGTTATCTCAAAAAAATTATACAACAAATCTACAAGCTATTACTATATAATTTTAGTTTGCTTTTTATGTTAGGCTACTTTCTTCTCTCAGTTTACATTACTCTCAGTAAAACTACGCTGCTTTGTGCTATATAAATACTGCAGAGTAACACAGGACTTTGCAGCCAGCTTAAGCAAAGAGAATTCTGTGTAAACTCTGCAAAATTACTTCAAAAATGTGCTTTCACAGTCAGTAGTCCATGTTAGCACTTCACAGTATGACCTAGTTAGCATCTATCCGTCAATATACAATGGAGGCTCTTGCAACTAAGGAGCACAGCACCTCTTTTAATTCTTTGCTTTCTCTTCCTCAACTACTTCAGCTCCATGCTCACCACAGCTTTAAAAAACAAAGATTACCTGTTTTCATGGTCAAGCTTTATAAACTCACCTTCTTTTTGAAGCCACACCTACAATAAATATTTGACGTGTGAGAACATGGTCTACAGTCTCCTTCATGGCAAAGGCTTTCACATGTGTGAACGAACTCTAGCAAAATGAAAATACAAAGATTAACGAGTAATTAAAAGAAAGGAATCCATGAGCTGGAAATTTGTATTTATTAGGAGCATTGCTGGTCAAAGATACTAAGCTTATGTGCAGCTGGGTTTCCAAACAAATGAACTGTTTTGAGTGAAATGTGCATAGAATTTTGCCATTATTTTCCACTTTTTACTCTTTAATCTACAGACTAGATTTTCAGGCCCACAATTAACACTAAAATTACATACATTATAATTAACATATTTAAAAAAAAGCTTGTGTGATACTATCTTACTTAAAACTCCTGAAACTTGGGTAATATTTTCTTCCCTTTCAGTCCAAAAGAATTACTTACTATGCATACCTTCAGATTTCACTTGCCAAGTTAACTGAAATAATAGAATCATAGAATGGTTTGGGTTGGAAGGGACCTTAAAGACCACCTAGTTCCAACCCCCCTGCCATGGGCAGGGACACCTTCCACTAGACCATCTTGCTCCAAGCCTCATCCAGCCCGGCCTTGAACACTTCCAGGGATGGGGCATCGACAGCTTCTCTGGACAACCTGTCCCAGTGCTTCACCACCCTAAAACTAAAAGATAAATTACCTCATTCCCTTTCTATGTGTTGTCCTTGGACTGACAGAATGGATCAGTCATTAACGAGAAGCCCTCATCTTAACAGCATTGGTCTCCCTCCTCTCTGAAGTCTAACAAATCAGATTAAATATGTGGTCTGTAAAACTGGAGCTTCACGCAGCCTCACAGTGAAACACACTTGAGTTACCTTATGCACTCACTGAAGTGTCAAACTGCTTCTGCACGTAACTGCTCCAACCCTTCCAACCCTACTTTTCACTTCAGGACCCTCTTACAGCAGCAGGAAATGACTAATTACTGGAGTCATCTAAACAAGGTCATTTATCTCTACCAGTCTCCACATGAAAGTCAAAGATCTAGGTGGACTTTTAAAAGACATCAGTACATACTAGTCTCTGGAAATTCCTACAGCTCTGTTCCTCTACCAATATAGGAAAGATGCGTGTAAACAAAATTTAAAGGGCTAGCTAGTGTTAGTGCTTTCTAGACAAATATATTTCCTGATTTTAAGCTATCATTATGAGCAAACTCCAGGGTCTGCAGTGGTTTTTACACTCGGTTTGGTTAAAACCCAAAATCATCAATAAAATATTTATTTCTTGAAATGAAACAGTTGAGGACCACTTTTTTTTTTTTTAAACAACGAGATAATACTCTGATGCAGAAAGTTCTACTTACCATAGCTGCCACAGGAAAGAGGTTTGCCACATGTTTTTCCACATGACGGGATAGGGTCTGTGCATATTTTACGTTCAACACATCCTAGTTCCAGTAACTTGCTGAGAGGAGTCTGACCACACGGACAGCGATACACGACTTGTGGAAGCCGTGGGCAGAGCTGGCAAGGCTGAGGATGGCATACTTGAGTACAGTTGTGCCTCCCACAGTTTAATTTTCTGGAAAAAAAACAAAACCGAAGAAACAAAAAAACAAAACAAGAAAATAAAAGAAAAAGAAAAAAGAAGAAAAAGAGGAATTATCTAAGAGTATCATGATCACCAAGTGTGAATAAGATTACCTCTTTCAAAAGCCTGAATTATAGTGACCTTACTTGCCACATATATTCTGACATGAGAAATTCCCAAATCCATCAGAGAATTCTTCCTTTGTTCCACAGAATACTTCTTTAAAGTTGCTTCCACAGTAACACACTGAAAGCACAATATTCCACAGAGAACAACACGAGAGAATATCAGTGACAAAACACCTCCAGCAGTACAGCAAATATAAAAAGGTAAAAAGTGAAAAACTGAGAAAGTCAGTGTTTAGAAGGATATTGAAGTTACTGCTCTTTAGATTATTTCAGCAAGAAAGGTTTCTCAGTCCTATGGAAGCTGGAATTCCTGTTTTATTGGTTTTGATAAGGAAATAAAAACTAAAGAGGGAAGTACTATCTGCACAAAAAATTTACATATTAAAGCAGTATACATATTAAGTTTATTAGTACCATAAAATTTGAGAAAATTAATTTGCAATTTTCTATATAAGCTGTTCAACAAAAGGTATTTGCATACCCACAATTAGACAATTTCCATTCAAGGCCAAGCTCAGAAAATTTTAACAGAAATCATGATTAGCTTGTTGTAACGTGCTTTCTTATACCCCTTTCTATTCTCCTTCCCTGTACTGCTTAATCAAGTCTCAGAATTACTTGAAAGATTAAATAGGATCATAGGACAATTCACGTCAGAAGGGCCCTCAAGGAATCAGCCAGTCCAAGCTCGCTCTTAAAACAGAGTCAGCAATGAGAACAGACTACATTACTTGGTATTTTAAGACCATATTACTCAGTGTTTTATTCAGCTGCATCTTGAAATCCCCCAAGTTCCCCAAAAAAGTTTTCCCTTATAGCTAGTTATAACATTTCAACTTAGGCTCGTTGCCTGTCATCCTTCCCCCTCCTGCACAGCCTGTCCCAGATGTCTTGATTACTTCCTATTAGCTCTTTATTGAAAGGCCATTACTCAGCCTTCACAAAGCTACAAAGTCCAGTACTACCAGCCTGTCCCAACAAGGCACATGCTCCAACAGCCTTTGGTTGTGTTACGTAAAAATAAAGCACTTGCCTCTTGGCACTGGTTTTTTTCACCCTCTTGTTTTCATACTATAGAGTACATAAGGCGTTCTAATACTTACCTTGCTGCACTGTTAATTGGCAAGGTGAACATTTTCCTGCATGGCAGACTTGAGTGCAGCTGTGCTTACCACAGTTTAAAGTGTTTCCACACACATTAGAACAACGAATTTTTGTTGATTGGCCGCAGCGAACTGAATGACTGTAGAGAAATGACACCATAGGCTGTCAGGTACCTCAGTAGCATAACATAACATTTTTTTCAGAAATAACCCCGCTATTTTTCTCCCTGCTTCCCCTCGCCTGCCCCCTTCAAGTAGGATGCCTATTACAGTAGGAAGTCTACAGAATTTCCAGGGGGGTTTTAATTAAATAGTTTTTAAAAATGGGACAAAATGATAAATCCTCTTTTTCCATTCTGGCTGGCCTCATACAATGACCATAAAACATACATTTGAAATATTAACTTCAAAGCATCTTCAAGTCAGAGGTGCCGTACCACACATCTTGGATGATAATACAATACATACGAAAAAAAGCTATTTAGAAACAAGATTTAAGTACTAAAGACAGTATTACACAAATCAGCCATCTGGTGAAAGTAGCTGGCACCTGGGAAAAATAATAGATCAAGGTTGGTTGCATCTATTAAACTTCTAAATGCAAGGGATAGCTAGAATAAAAATAAAGGAGGTGATCTTCCTGAGTACAGTAAACTTCAGTAATCTACAACCCACCCATTTCTCTACAGAAGAGAAAGTACTTTCAACTATAAAGCCAGCCACATGAATAATTTTTCAAAAGAAGATACAGCTAAGATCACTTAATATTACATTCAGTTTTTCAGAAGCAACTGTTAGAAGTCTGAGAATCTTTTTTTCTAGAGCAAGAATGCCAACACTGAAATCAGGTTCTGTTTGGTTTAGTTCTGGAAACGAGCAGAGGTAAACGTTTTATTACACAGAATCAGTTCTAGGTAACTGGAACAGGGACTCGAAAGACTCAGAACAACTGAATATGAGAGAGTGCTGATAGTATGGGCAGTAGAGTTTTACTGTTGCCAGTGTCACTATATACACCAAACATGCAAGGAAAAGATAGTCTTTAAGTCTGGAATAAACTTCTCCCTTGCTAGCAGTACAGCTTCCCAGAAATGTCCATGTTATTTCTGAAATTATTGTTTCTGGAATGGAGTAACTCAACATTGCATTCCATTCAGACAGAAAAATAGTGCACCTTTTTCTTCTTTCTCTGTCTTCCATAAAATAGAATAAATAAATACTAGAAGAGGGTTTCAAAATCAAATCAA
The DNA here is from genome assembly GCF_000690775.1 of Eurypyga helias. Taxonomy (NCBI): domain Eukaryota; kingdom Metazoa; phylum Chordata; class Aves; order Eurypygiformes; family Eurypygidae; genus Eurypyga; species Eurypyga helias. Next base: position 6,548 of record NW_010230179.1, on the reverse strand, counting down.
CTGCCTGGACATTTCAGCTACACGTACCATAAATTGATTTTAACATAAACAACTTACCAAAAATTATTTTTATATTTTCTTAGAAGATTAAACGTAATTGTGGATTTTTTTTAAATAAAACATTCTCCAAGTTTTTTTAGCACACAAACAAAAGTTACAGCTCAGAATAAACTTTGTTCTGTAAACTTTTAATAAACTGTAAGAAAGGTTTTATTGTATAAACTTGTAATAAACTATTCTTACATAAACCTATGTTTGTATAATAGAAGCATTCTCACCTTGTTTGTCTACATTCACATGTTTTTGTCACAAAGGCTGGGCACGAAGGACAAGGTCCTGGATGGCACAGACTTAAAAATAAGTCAAAAAAGGAAAAAAATGAAAAGTTAACTTTCACTTTACTACACTCACAGAGAAACAACTCACCATGATCTCCAAGAGGGATTCTGGTTCCACCCTCTGGCGATCCCAACAAATAGATAAATACATGTAATGCCCTCTTATCCTCAAGAGTTCACCAGCCAAAGAAAAGAAAAAGAAACAAAGGACAGGAGCAAGGGGTCCTTCAGTTTAACCAAGACCCACTGCTCTTGGATTATGATATACAAACACCGCTAAAAGAAAAGCAGCACCTAAATTGCCAGGTGGGCCACTGAGTGCACCTTTAAAATTACTTCTATTCACTGTTAGTTTTCTACTTCACTGAAAGTTCTTGAAACCAAGTCAGGCAGATGGTTTGGTTCCTAAAACACAAAATGTTACTAAAACTATAGTTGCCAACCTGTTCTCTCTCCTTTAGACACAAAACCACAAACAGCCTCCATTTCTTCCCAGCTTCAGATGAGCCATAAACCAAATTCACCTCGAAGCATACTATATAGTCAAAAAATATCCAAATATGGTCTTCAGAATTTTTCTCTACATCATTTCAAGATTCACATGACAAACATTTACTTACATGTTACAAAGATGCGGACAGTCCACACACTGTCTCTTCTTTCCACAAAGTTCCCCACAGCTATGCGGGATTTCATTTCTATTCCATTCAGGATTGTGCACCTTACCTAAACCACGTCAAAGACAAAACCACAGTTATTTCCATTAATACAATATTGAATTTGGGAAAAATATCACATCAAGAAGAAAAACCTCTATTTTCAATGCTGGCAATAGTTGTCTTTGAAGAACAAAATAACACAAAATATTTTATGTTCTTCTCAGCTTTCAGTGATGGTACATACTCAACTTCTTTTTAATTTATTTTATTTAAACTATCATTTACTAAAAGTAAATGCCACTGCATTATCAACCTCCAGAAAATTCTTTCCTTCTATATTTTCAGCAGGCACGTAGACAGCTGGTATTCACATTAAACTGATAAAATACAAGAAAATTAAGAGCCCCCTTTAGTTGGTCAGGCTGCATAATAGGAAAAAAGATTCAGGGTAAAACTCTTAACCTCCTCAATGCAGGAAAAAAAAGAAAAAAGACACCATTTCCAGAAAACAAGATCTAACTGGTAAGATGATGGGGAATAGGGGCAGAATGAAATGACTGGGCAAATTACAAAAGTCACTTCTCTAAAAAGCAGCAGACTGCATAAATTTAAACACTGAAGTTTGACATTTTGATGAATGCAGCAGAAGTCTTGAACAAGAAGTGATAAATCCAGTATGTTAGCTTCAAGTATTCTATACTTCAGAGAAGCACTGAAACCATATTTTAATTAACCTGACATACAGTTAGCAAGTCTTAGAGCTCTAAGTGTCTAAGTGCATGAGACAATCACCATGCTAAAAGTTAATTGCCACAGTTAACACATGCAAACCTAATTGGGCTCTCTGCAAGAGAGAAATTAAATGAACAATGAAGCAACTAAACCAGTGTTGCAACAGTTAAAAATGCCAAGCAAACATATTTTTGGTGACAGGCTTCTATCATTTTAACTCTTTTAGTACACCTTTGTACATTCTACAAGTAACAAGTTAGGAAAACACGAATAAACACCACAGATGGCATTTGTTCACCTGAGTTTCAATTAAATCAGTTGTATAGCCAGGAAAATCCAGAAAGTTACAAGATTAAGAAGAAAAATAAGCTAGGAATTCCCACTCATGGAATGGTGGGAAAACCCACATCTAATCACATTCAACACACAGTTAGTATTTTGCATCAAATAAAAGATATCTTTGCATAAGCAACTGGTGATGTCCTAATGCTGTATCAGTAATGTAAAATTACCTTCAGAACGTTCAAGTCTTATGTTCCAGCATGGTGCTCTGCTAATATTAACCCTGTGGACAACTTGAGGTTCCTACTGCAGATCTCCCAAAACTACAAAACAGTCTTTAAGCCTAGGCAGAACTTCCTTCCTATTTAACATATGGACAGCCTATCTCAAAAGTGTAATTTTCATTTGGAATCAAAACATTCGTTCTAACTGAATTATTACCTCACACTCTTAAGATTTCACACATTGTCATACAAAAACTCCCTCTTACCTGCATTGCATTGGTCTTAACTGACTCACTGACACAATACATAAAGAGAACTTTAGATAAAACTGTTATGTATTACAGCATAAGTCTAACTTTCTTAGGGGAAGTTCATTAACTCCCAGTCTCAATCCAGAACATTCTGTTCAGTAGAAAGCAAGGTTAAACTTTCCAGTCACTCTGACTTAAGGAAGGGAAAGGTATGTGAAATCAACACAAATTTCAAAATTGTAAATCCCAAAGAAAATGGGTTCATATGTATGCAAGTAACAATTCATTTCTCACTTTTTGTCATATACTTACGGCTTAACAAATTATGTACCCAATTTACCACTTTTATTAGATATGTTTCTACATACAGGTCTGAAAATTTGGAATATTATTTCCTATTTAACCTGTATGTGCCCCTGATCAACATAAATGACAAAGCTCCTAAATCATTTTAAAGGTTTAGATAGTGGTATGCTTGAACTGTGTATTATTTTGGTGTATCCTGCCACAGAGAAAGACAACGCAGGCAGGTTATTTCAGCCCTTCCACAAAAGCAAGCTTGGAGAATAGCAGCCCAATTCTATCATTATTCTATGAAAACCACTATTTTTGTACAGCAACATGAAAATATTTCACTTATGACCTCATATTTCATTTTTAAAATGTTTTCACAAATGTGTGATTCTCTGTATAGCCACTTCCCAGTGTCAATAACATTTTAACAAGGTTAAATTTCAGGGACGTAGTCAAACTAACAGCAGTATCAAATTTTAAAAAGAATCAGAATGACAGAATCAGTTTTCTTTGCAAAAGCAAGCAAGGAACTCACCACAGAAACAGGTGTAAGTTTTCGGAACCTGCGTAGAAGCATTCTGACAAGCTGGGCATCTCCAACCACTGTTGCCGTCTGTAGGTGAAAAAATTAAAGATAAAAAATGACTTAAAGCAAATAAAGGGAATAATTTGCAAACCTTGTATACACGCTCTCACCTTGTTCCTTATCACAGCTGCAACCAAACTGTTTCTTTTCCATTTACTCAGAAGTGGCGAGAAAGCAGAGCAATAAAAATGCATTTTATGCAGTATCAAGATAAGCACAGCAGTGGAACTTCATTGGACCAGGATCCCACTTCATACAGAGGCAAGAACAAATTTCAAAATTGCACTTTTCCTATAATCATGTGCCCTGTTATAATACATCCTACTAGAATACAGACAGAATCCACCATATCTGAAGATATGACCGAAAAATGTGTTAAAATGTGGGAAAGTGGTGAGAAGAATATATTTACCCACAGTCTTAAGCACCACCTGTATTTTCCTTCTCGTTACTCTCTCATGAGTTTACGTGTCTCGTAGAAAACCAATTTAGCATCGCTTCATGTCCAGAATAAATTAGTGCTATGTAAACCAGAACAATCTAATTAATTTTAAGGTGACAATACCTAGCTATTGACTAGGACACTACTCTTCAAGCTGGTATTTTATTAAATAGTAGTCTTCGTGCTTCTGCATCTCAGGATGGTGTTGGTTAGCAGTAAAGGAAGAACTTCAGTGTAAGGAAAGCAACATTCACAAAGATGTTTCCCAAATTCAGTACATAACTGGCTGTGAAGAACACCAGTGTGAGAGCACTACTGAACACAAAGTGGGGCAGGGAGTAAAGTGATAGATTTTTTTTTTTTAATATACCTATAGATAGATACAAAAATATATAAATATAAACTGATTAGCTTTTACTGTCTCTCTTAACCAACCAATTCAGTGCAGCTAAATTAATAAAGCTGTGATTTTAGAACTGTTCTTTGTGATTAAGAAATCTGACCAAGATTTACGATATTTTCATGTTATGAATGCAGGAGGGATCACAACAAGAAACCCTACGGGGGACAACTGCACTGCAATGAGAGGCACACCTAGGCTCACTGTCAATTGGATTGGAGACTTCTTGCATTAACCTCATAATACACAACGGTCATGATGTTCACGAACTGGAAGTGGTCCAGATTACAGACTGCCTTGACACTCCTGAAATGCAAATCTAAAGCATGTTAATTCTTTTGAATCCTTGGTGCCTATATTTACCCATGGTTATCCTGGCTCCTATCGCTGTGCCACCAGGACTGCCACGGAGTGCTGTACAATTATGGGCTGAGCAGCTGCAGGACAGTGGCACAAAGAGTATACTCCCATATTCATGCTCAAGACCAACCTGCATTTCCTGACCAAGAAGGTTGTTCTTTTATTTGACTGAAGCATCTCAGCAAGAAGCACCTTGGAGAGGTGTTAAAAGTTATAGGTAAAAACTGGCAGTAGGGTACTGAAAGGCGTATTTGCTGATGAAGCTGTCAGCACCTTATGTGGCTTCTCCCAAAGCTAGCATACTAAACCCTAAGGGATTCCCTATGGGATTACTTTGTACAGTGTACTGAACAATCACATTTATCAAGGAAGAAGTAGCTGCCTGAGCACTCACACAGCATTCAAGGAGTCATACCCACACACCCCACCCGAGGCTAACCTCTAGGACCAGAATCTCCTTGCAGTGGTGACTCCAGTGAGCTGACGGGTGCCTCTCCTGACTCCTTACACACACACTCATGGGCACTTCATCCTCCGGCTCAACCCTCGGTTTCCCAAAGCAGAATCTCAGACACGATGCACGCCAGATGAATTTAGTGAGTGGCACAGCCATGAAGAGCAGCTCGAGCTGGGTGTCTCCAGAGATGGACCCCAAACAAAAGAATCTCAGGGCAGCTATACCTTTACAACCCGGGTTCCCCTCCCCTCGTGCAATGGTTTGGTTCAGTAGCAGTATTTGGGTCTGAGGTGTCCTTGTTCCTCACTGTATTCTTTCTCTGTCTCCAGGTGGGCCATTCCTCTTATCTTGAAGAGGCAGCTTTTGCTTACAGTTGGGGCTGTCTTATCTTTCTAGTTTACACTGGTTTCAGGGCCTTCCCTCATGTAAGTAAGTGTGAGTTCAGTGTGAGTTCAGTGCAATCTAGGTGAAAGTTCACACCTTGCAGACTAACCTTCACTAATACTATACAGGGAGTTCCGTCTGAGCTAGGAAATGACCACTATTACACATTAACAACAACTTCTTTCGTTGCTATTCCATGTTATGCTTTTGAAACGCTGTGAAGGTAAGCCTACCATCAAAGCTTCAGGAGGCCAGCAGAAGGCCTCTCCTACCAACATCTCTCCCAGAGTGGGATGCCTAGTCCTCTACAAGCAACAGTTCCTCTACAGTATAGTGAAGGTCCTTGTAAAATACAAACCTTTTAGTAAGCCTTTCAAGATATATGTTGTTGTTCTTAACTACCAATTGTCCCTTGCTCCTTTAGGGCATAACCACATCCATGTGGGTCCACCCAAAATGAACCCAGTATTTCTGTGTTCCTCCAAAAATACAATAAATAAATTTTCTTCCTGGATTCGGGTGCAATTGCAGTAGGATAGAAAGACAGTAGGATGACTCCTGACATCCATATTTGTAAGGAGTGGTCCTGTAACCACTGGTCCTGCATCCAGTTCTTACAAATCCTGATTACTGCAGAAAGTGAGAATGAGGATGACCCTACAGCATGAACATTCCACTCTCATGAATCTTATCATGAAGAGGAGAGAAGTAGGCAGAACTCCAACCCAGAATTCCCTTCTTCTGGGATAAAGATTCCTTACCAATTATTTACCAAATTTTTTGCTGCACCTTTTCATATTGTGAGCATTTGTATTTGTAGCACTTCCAGCCAGAGAAATCTTTACTGCTGGTAGCATGCCCAGAACCCTGCCCCCTCCTATCGCATACCCGTTGTCATAAAGGCACAGTGAACAATCTCTTCAGTTTCCAGAATCCTAAAGGGTTAAGGGGCTCAAAAGAACCTTGAATAGGAAGAGCTGGAAATTATATATTCAAACGAGGGATCTTTATGTGCAGTTTCAAATAAGCACCTTTCCTCTATACATGCTTGCCTAGATGAGTCATAGGCGATTACATAAGGAAGGATCCAAGCACTTCTGCTGGAATAAGGAGTGAATGCTGAAAGGCTACGTGTCCAA
>NW_010230178.1:3008-48269 GCF_000690775.1 Eurypyga helias | reverse complement strand
GGACAAAGAAGCCGGGGTGGGAGAGGCTAAACTGTCCTTGCTCAGATTTCTCCCCCTGCCTCCTCCAGTGCTGAACATGCATTTAATTTGCAGTGCTGAAGAAATAGAGAAATTTCTCTCCATAGTCCACGAATGAGGGGTCGTGGCACAGGAAAACACAAAAACTGCCTCTTCCCAGGCCCATCGGTCCCTCTGCGCCGAGGCCCGTGTCGCGTGGCGGGCCGGAGCCCTGTGCCCAGGGTTGTCGCGCAGAGGCCGGGCGTTTTGCCTTGCTGCAGCGTGGCCGTCGCTGGCAGGGGCTGGGTGTAGCCCCACACAAGAAGCAGGGATGGGGCGCGGAGGAGGGCCCTGGCCACTGCTCTGCTCCACGGGTCGTTCACACCAAGAGGTTTACCCTGCGAGCGGCCACCGCCATGTCGATGGGGGAACCTGACCTGTGACACAGCTCAGCCTGAGCTGGAGCAGAACAATCTGGGCTGAGGGTCCCTCCCACCTCCCTCCTTTGCTCCCCACAAGAATTCCCAGGCTTAGCACGTGGAAGGGACACTTGTGTCTGCTGCCTGCCCAGAGCAGGCTGGAGGCTTTCTCTTGGTCAGCCCGGCCTAGCGCTGACTACAGGGCGGCCCAACTCGAGACTGCCTTTGTAGAGAGACACAGAAAATAATGCATCCACTTTTTAGGGGAGCACGGGAACAGCGCACACAAGTGGCAGGTCGGAAGTCAGAAATTCTGCTTTAGCTTGAAACTGCAGGAGAAGTTTAATTATACTTGTATCCCTATCAATCCAATTTATAACTTTGGAGATGATCCAGAAGGTTGTCAGCTTGAGTTTAATTGCAATCGAGCCAGTTCATTCCTACAGCTGGGGACTCTTTTTCATGGATTTCAATTCACTGATTCAAGATTTTAAGGCCAAAAGGGACCATTAGGTCATGTAGCCTGGCCTCTTGCGTACGGACTTTTATCCGGACGTTCTTCTGAGCTGCACAAGATGTGCCTGGCAAAGGCTTGCGTCCCGGTAAGGCGCTCAGCCCCGACCGGTGGTTCCCAGGGATGGGCAATGCAGCATTTCCCTTGGTCCCTTGTTCCCGTGGGTCATCATTTTGAGATAAAAATATAAGCATAATCGGGATCTCAGTGATCCAAGATATTGCCTGATCTAAAAATGTTTAATGAACAGTGCCTGGCAGGCATGCTATTAATTCTTTAAAGAAAAATTCTTAAAATATAAACTGGATTATGAAGTACTTTGGAGATATTAATTTTGCCGAGTGGGCTGATTAGCTCCAGATACAGGCAGAGCAGCCCAAACAGCGGGAGTCACCACTTCTTCCCTCACCTTTAACTTGCATTCTTGTTTACAACTCAGGCCCTTTCGGGCAACGGCGTGCGTTTTGCCGAGCTCAGTTTTTAGTTACCCTTTGGAAGCTGTGACCGGGAAATGCCCCCATAAGACACCGCAGATGGTTCTTTCCATGCACTGCTTGGCAGATGCACAGGAAAATTACGCTGGAAAGTTGGCTCTGGGCTGGGCTCTGTAGCGAGGTGCTAATGCATGTGCTGTAGCACTTTGTGATGACTTGCTTCGGGTTGGGTTTTTTTTCCTTTTTTTTTTTCAGCTTCTTTGCCAAATTATAAACCCAGTTGCAAGTTGGAAGCGTGAAATCTCCCATCCTTACGAGAAGGCAAGCGGTGAATTGAGCAGATGGTGCCCAACCTGGAAGGCAGCGCTGCCTGCTGGGGTGCAGCTCTCCCCGTGGGCATGGACACGGGCGCAATGACACAGCAAACCGCACCGGGGCTTGCCAGGTTCTGCTCAGACATCAGGCTTCTCTTCGCGGCTGTGCTCAAACTCCCTACAAATGTAAGCATCGCAGCAGCCCTGTCCTGAGGGCCCAAGTCTGTCCAGGCAGCTGGGAGAATCCCTCCCCTTTCCCAAAACTGAAGCCTCCAGCACACACACAGGGCACACAGGGCTGGGCATGCTGGCTTTTTTGAGCCGTTTGTCTAAGCCTTCATTCCACCACCAATGCTTTTCCACAGGCAAGGGGGTCTTTTTCCATCCTCCTTCCACTCCTCTCCCAGCTCTGAGGCAGCTGCTGCTTTCCAGGGATTTGGGCAGTGTGATCAGCGCTGGCTAACATTTAATGCTATTTATTCTTATAACAGTTATTTAATAAATAGGAGTGAGAAACTGGGATCAGCAAAATATCCAAGGGCAAGGCATATCGTGACAGAAGGACACCGAAGCCCTGCAAACCCCGATGTGGTGGTCTCGGGGAAACGTCAGGTCTCAACTCTTTGCAGCAGAAATGAGGAACAGCACCACTAAAAGAAACTGCAAAGGGAATTTTAAATTAAATAGGGATTTTAAATTTTAACAGCATTTAAATTTTAAATAGCCCAGCTCTCAGTATAATGAAAGCCATATTTCTGTTCCAACATGAAATGGGCCAGATCCTCTGCAGCTGTAAGTTGGTGGCCCTCTGTGCTGAAATCAAGGCAACTTAATTGATTTGTAGCAGCTGACAATCTGCCAGTTCAGGCTCTCTCCTGGAAAATGCAGTACTCCAGCCTGGCTGGTAGTGCAGCCTTGATGTTTCATTAATTTGCAAGAAAGCTGCTGCCAGGATAGACACACGCTCTGGCAACGCGGCTGAGGGAAGAAAAAAAAAAAAAGGGAATTACTCTAAAACTTGTTATCATCTGTCATGTTATTGGAGCTAATTTAAAAAGCATTTCCCAGGCTCCCAATCTCAAAGGATCACTTAAGGATGTTGTTTTTTCTTTTTGTGTGTGTGTTGGGAAACCACTGCTCGCATTGTGTTTTTGAGGCTCTCTTTCTTTCAGAAGGGCGAGGGCACGGCATCCGCAAGGAGGAACGGGAAAGACCCTTCATGCCCTGCCAACACATGACTATTCCCCACGCTCGGAGCTTTGTCCTTCACAGTTTGAAATGACTCATTGATAAAGGTTCCCACTCCTTCCTTTGGGAGATCATTAAACTGCCTTTTCAGGCTTCAGTGTTAGGATGTTTTTCTTGATAGTTGGCCTAGGCATTTCTCTGCTCTGTTTCCTCCCATTGCCCCTGGTTACGCTTCATCCCACCCTAAACAATTCCTTTTCCCTCCTAGCGCTGATACCGTCCCCGTGCATATCAGGAGAGGAGGGGTGACGGACACAGACAGCACACGTAAGCATGTTGGCAGTCCAGCCTGCAGAATTCCAGCAGTGATCCTGGCGTGATGCTGCAGCTGGCAGAGTGAGGAGGAAGAGGGCCAGGGTGGGGGTGGCAGCATTTGCTGCTACGTTCCAGTGCCTAACCCGGTGCTATGCCTGCTCAAGTTAATGGGTTTGATGGACCTCGGGAGCTTCACAGGTCTGAGCAAAGGGCCCTGTTAGACACCTGGGCCTTACACAGAGGTGCAGGTCCCTTTCGCCGGAGGCTGCCCTCAGCAGGGCGCAAAGCTCGCGGGTGCCGTTCCGCTCGCAGGCTGTCTGGGAAGGGGGAAGAGAGCTCACCTGATGCGCTGGTGCAATCCACACACACAGATGTCGGAGGGAAAGCTCCAGAATCACCTGATCACGTGTATTTCTCCACAGCGCAGGTCACCTGAATGGCACTGCAGGGGTTAATGTTGGGGAAAGATCCAACTGCAAGCGGCCAAGAAGAAAGCTGGACTTCCGAGGCAGGAAATGGGAATTGTTTTTGCCTCCTCCTATATGACTTCAGCTGACTTTCTCCTCACATTTCAGGGTCACCAGTTGAAAGCTTCGAGCTTCTTTGGCGTTGTTGCTGCTACATGGGTTGTTCACCGGAATGTAAAAATCAGTGAGGTCACTAACACCTCTGGGGACGCAGACTGCAAGCCCATGAAAACTTCACGGCTGAGGAGGAGCACAGGGATTTCTCCTGGTGCCACTTCTCCTCTTGGCAGAAACCACGCACCTCTGCAGCCTCCCGCGGGGCAGCTATTCTCTGTCGTTCATGCGAGGGAGTGATTTCATAATCCAGAGAAGATGCTCAAAGCTAAGGGACCGGTTTAATAAAGTCTGTGGAAAAAAAAAGAAGTCTGTAAAGACCTGAGGAAAGAAACGGAGCAAGTTTTTCTTGCTGACAGCAGGACTGAGGATGAACCACAGCTTTCTGTGCCTGGAGAAAAACTAGGCATTTAGATCTGGGACTTAAATTTCATAACGTTCTCATAAGGAGTGAACTCGAAAGGGCCTTTGGGATCTCAGCACTCCTAGGTTTACAGGGAGCTGGGTTCTAAAAAAAAATTGCTTTGAAAGCCAAGCTCTAGATGGGATAAGCATTCCTGGGGACAGATCAGTATATATATATATACATATATATATATATATTTGTGGTTGGGCATTATGACTCAGCTGATCTTATCGTTACCTCAAAGACACCCCATCTGACCAGCTCTGCCTACCCATTTGAATATATGAGCATCTCCCACTCCACTCCAGTGGATGGTTTGCCTGTAGCTTGTCAGGCTAGAGCAGAAAGCAAACAGTGACTGCAGGAGAGACAGCACACTGCAAAACCTTTCCAGTATCCCTTGCTTCTACTGGCAAAAATGGATGTTGCTCCTGAAGAGCTCTAGAGGTAAAATCGCTCACCTATCTAGCGATGTTTTTCCTCTTAAATGCTACATATATGCATGTATACACCTAAAGTTATAAACTGTACACACCTCAGTGTGCATCAGTGCAAATATGGAATTAGTGTGAAATGCTAGAGATAAGAACTATTGAAGTAAACTACACGGGACATGCCAGCTTGTACTGATAAGACTGACAGTCTGGTGTCACCACAGAGTCAGATCTCCTCATTTCTTGAAGTAAAACCTGCACAACTGTTTTGCCAAAGGGTTGGGGTTTGTTTTGTTTTGTTTTGTTTTTTTATAGGCCCGCATAATCTTTCTGTTCATGGAAGTGATGCTGGAAGCTAGAGCAAGTGATGTGTTTGTAGCAGGGAGCTGTAAGATGTCGTGACAGAGTACTTCTGGAGGCCAGTACCAGCTGAGGGGAGAGACCTTACCTACATCACTCCACCAAAATCAGACTACAAGAAAAAAACTCCACATTTCTCAGAATTACTGGCAGTGCATACAGCATTCAATCAGTAATTTCCAAAAATATCCCTGCTGGTTTAGTTTAGCTTGTCTTTCCTTAGTAATCTAAATGCTCATGAGCGCTTCTGATTACTTATTCAGTCTTTGTCAGGTCAAGTGACAACAGAAATATCACTTCCAGTCATATTCCACTCCTGCTGCCTTGACCCTGACACCAAGGGTCGAACAAGGGTCCATTCTGTGTCTGGGTCATTTTCCTGAGACTGCTGTGGGGAGGCTAATTGGTGTCAGAGAAGATCATGGTGTTATTGCCATGTGCATTCATACACCATGAATTGGACAGCACATAATTTTATATTTAATACTTCCCTCTAGCAGCTGTACATTGACCACTACTAGTAAACCACACCGGAAAAAAAGTCAGGTTGGGAAGCTGGTAGTATAAACATTCCTGCCTTTCCCAGTTCTCTGACCTGTATTTGCTCTACCTAGCTTCTTTCTAGAATTTCATCAGAACAAAAAACATCAAGAAAAAGATAAACTGAGATTTTTCCAAGGGTACTACTGACCATGGAGAATACAGATGGTATTATTCTGACAAGGCCTGGCTTTCGGCGAGTGATGGATATTCAACATTGATGGCCACTCGAGGTGATCACCAAGGCATCGCAGATCACTGGTCCCTTTCCAAACAGAAAGGGCCTGAACTGCTCAAAAGAATGACTTTCAGACAACATTCTGAAGCTCAAAGTTTTGCATTTTCCAGTCTGCAGATGGAAAGAAGTGTGTCCCAATTTTATCCACCACACCCAAGAACTCACGCCAAAAAAATGATAATTTCATTACCTTGCAATCCTTAACTGTGTTCCTAAGGTCTGGTCAGTATGCAAGCAGCTGAGGAGAACAAGAGGCATTTTTAGACGGTTGCATAAAGAAGCACCACGGAAATGAAAAATGTAGTTCTTGAACCACTGAAATGAGTGTGAAGTCATTTCAGTGGTGCTACTATTGCTAAAGCACTCACAAACTGAAGAGCCAAAATATGAAATTTGTCAAGGTCAATAAGATCTTTCACTGGCTTACATGGGCTTTTGCACCTTAGCAATACTTTGCTAAACTGCACAGTGCTCCCTCTTAAAAATGAAAATGCTGCATTCTCTTTCTGAGTCAGTGGGGTTTCCATAAGGCAGTTAAGGTTGAAGACTATCTTACGTCACTGTGAGTCCCAGATCTCTCTCCTATACTACATTCAACCCATCTGGAATTATCCGTTAGAATCACAGAATTATAGAATATTTAAGTAGGAAAAGACCATTAAGATCAGCGAGTCCAACCATTAACCCAACACTGCCAAGTCCACCACTAAACCATGTCCCTAAGCACCACCTCTACGTGTCTCTTAAATACCTCCAGGGATGGTGACTCAACCACACCCATAGGCAGCCCTTTCCATGATGAAATTTTTCCTAAAATCCAATCTAAACCTCCCCTGGTGCAACTTGAGGCCGTTTCCTCTTGTCCTGTTGCTTGTTACTTGGGGAAAGACCCCAGCCCCTGCCTCTCTGCACCCTCCTTTCAGGGAGTTGTAGGGAGCGATCAGGTCTCCCCTCAGCCTCCTCTTCTCCAGGCTGAACACCCCCAGCTCCCTGAGCCGTCCCTCACAGGACTTGTGCTCCAGACCCTTCCCCAGCTCCGTTCCCTTCTCTGGACACGCTCCAGCCCCTCAGTGTCTTTCTTGCAGTGAGGGCCCAAAACTGAACACAGGATTCGAGGTGCGGCCTCACCAGTGCCCAGTACAGGGGGATGATCCCTGCCCTGGTCCTGCTGGCCACACTGTTCCCGATGCCGGCCAGGATGCTGTTGGCCTTCTTGCCCACCTGGGCACACTGCTGGCTCACATTCTGCCACTGTCGATCAACGCCCGCAGGTCCTTTTCTGCTGGGCAGCTTTCCAGCCCCTCATTCCCAAGGCTGTAGTGTTGCCCTGGGTTACTATGACCAAGTGCAGGACCCGGCACTTGGCCTTGTTGAAGCTCACACAGTGGCCTCGGCCCTCTTGTCCAGATCCCTCTGCAGAGCCTTCCCACCCTCAGGCATGTCAACACTCCCACCCAACTCGGTGTCATCTGCAAAGGTACTGAGGGAGCACTCGATCCCCTCGCCCAGGTCACTGATGAAGACATCAAACAGAACCAGCCCCAGCACCGAGCCCTGGGCAGCACCACTGGTGACCAGCCGCCAGCTGGATTTAACTCCAGTCACACAGCTCCTTGGGCCCGGCCACCCAGACAGTTTTTACCCAGCGAGGAGTACACCCATCCGAGCCACGAGCTGCCATTTACTTAGAAGACGGGGTGTAAGACACAGGTGAGTTTACGCATTTGCCAAAAAAATCTTGTACAAGAGTCACTGGTATGCCAACATGACGTGGGATCGCAAGATTATTTTTGGTGCTTGTAGTGATTGCAGTGTGTGACTGGAAATTCATAGAGGGGTAAGACTTTCCCGTGGAAGGGTGTGGGCTAGTGGCTAAAGACGCAGGGTAGTTTTCAAGAGAAACTCAGAGATTTACCACTGGCAGAACTAGGTATTTACACTGTGACCTTGAAAAGGGTACATTAGGCATCAGTCTAGGATGTAAGGGTTGTTGAGAGGCTTAATTAATCACCGTCTTGAAGTCTCAAATCCACAGAAGGGAAGTGAAAAACAGTGCTCTAATAATTTGGGCCCTCTAGCTGGTTATGTTCAGGATCAGCTACCTAGAGTGATTGCAGAACAATGTGTTGGCAGGTGCCGCCCCTGCAGTTTGGCTGTTGCAATTCCCTACCGAGTGGCAGTATTTTTAGCCGTAAACGAGCCCGCAGTACAAATCAAAGGAGCGCACATGTTTCCCAGTGTAAGGTGCAGGGGGCGGATGTTGAGTTTGGGCATAGAGCAGCGTTAGTTGCTGTGCAGTGGTTGACCTGGTGCAATACCCAGCCTCTGAGAGTGGACAGGTCCAAAAATTCCCGGAGAAGAGGAAGCCGGGTGGAAGTGGGAGTTTACAGAGCAGCCTCCCCATGGGATGACTCCTGGGCTCCATTATACCTTGTAGCAAGAAGAACTCGTCATTAGCCTTACATTGTGGAGGAGAGCCCTCTTTGATCTCTTTAAAATGCTCAGTTTAATTAAATCCCTTTTATTCTTAAGAAGAAAGAATAAGCTGAAGTTAAAAAGTTACCCTCTCTCTGGTGTTTTTCCTTTTATTCCTCTCTAAGTGACAGCTCCAATCTTTTCAGTTCCTCTTCCTAGGAACACTTTTATCTCATCATTTCAGTGTCCCATTTCTAGACCTTTCTATTTCTGCAAGATACTTTCAAGGAAGAAAATAGCCAAGAACGAAGTCGGTATTTCAGATACGCCAATACGCTCGGTTTCTAAAGCAGCGCTGTAACATTTAGAGAGCCTGTTTGCCATCCTGGGCTGCGCAGCGCTCGCACAACTTGGTTCTTGGATGACTCTGCATTTTAAGTGGGGATTTTCACGGTCACAAATGGTTTGGGTTGGGTTTGGGGTTTTTTTTGGAGTAATTTTCAACTTGTAAGTGAGCTGACATTTGGGTTTGTTTCTTATTTTTCCCCCAAATCTGATTATTATGTATTTATTCAAAACAGAAGATTCTGCTTGCGCTCATATTTCTATCTCACCTTGCTTTTCCTAGAGTCTTCTAAAAGTTCCCATAGCCATCCCTGGTCCTCAGTGGCCTTCAACCATTTTGTGTCGTCTGCAAGATTTCTCACCTCACCCCTCGCTCAGTTTTCCAGGCCGTTAATAAAACCAGCAAACAATACCTCTGACAGTATGGATCGCTGAGACACCTGCTGCTAATCCTTTGCCAGTGTGAAAACGTATCATTTCTTTCAGACGTTATTTTCTCTGTCCTATCTAATTTCTAATACGGAGTAGTAATTTAGCTGTTACTTAAGATCTTTACAAGGAACCCCATAAATAACTCCCAGATGCTGGCACTGTGAGATTAAATAAAAAGGGCTCTGAATAAGAACTGCTTTGAATAAGACAACTGAAAAGTTGCATCTGATGATTCGAATCTTATGTTGATATTGTCGATTCTCGTCAGGTCAAATTGCATTAGGCCTTCAGGTGACAATATCCTGGGGGAGCATAAAGACAGCCTGCTGGCAGTTTGGATCTCTGTATTTCATGCAGTGTGGCCATCGAAACTGCTCAGATATTTTTCTTTATTAGAATATCAGTCTTAAATACATAATGATAAGTGGGTTTTGATGGAAAATAAACTCCATGATGTAAAATGAGGGAAAACTTGATTATCTATACCTGTTAAAACAGGAGATCTACTCTAGGAATAAATCTGCCGGGACCGATACTCAGAACAGATCCTTTCGGTACATAGGTGAAACCTCCTTTGCAAACGGTCTGTGAAAGAAAAAAATCTGCTCTACGCTGAGGTGTAGTAAGGCTACAGATTCAAGGGGCTTTGACTGCACTAAATCTTTCTGAAATAATCTGATTTTAAGTACATCACCTAATTTCAAAGTGTTGAATTCCGTGGAGGAAAGGGGAAGCGACTGAACTAACACACGCGGGAGATATGTTTGCAAGTAGAAGAAAGAGGGCAGCAAAAGGATGCCTCATTCTCATCCACAGGACCAAGGGAATTCCCGCTCAGGGTTATCTCTGATCAGGCCCATGTGACCCAAAGCTTTTCTGCCTGGGATACTGACCAAAATCACTCCCTGTGCTGATGCTGCACGCCGGACAAGGGATGCTTTTGCTCTGGAATAATGAGTGCGTTTCTAAAGGCAGTCTGGGATAAAGTCACTGTTCTCCTAGAATCCTATTTCCTGGGTGGGAGGAAGTCTGATATGGCTGGTGATTAAAATGAAAACGTGCCAATTCTGACACCACGTTGCAGCCCGCCTCTGGAAAATGCAGCAGGGGCGGTCGATACTCTGAGCTCTGCCAGTGTGACCTAGTGACTGCGGGAGTATCTGCTGCGCAGTGATTCACTCCAGCAACAACGACTGCAGCTAATTGTCCCCGGGCAGGCGAGCTCACAGAGCTGCAGTAAAACTTCATAAAATGCCTTTCTCCAAGCCAGAAAAGCATCCTCATTCAGGAAGGGTGTTAACGTAAATGTTTAAGGGGCTCCACCTTTCATGAATTATTTCCTCATTATCGATTTCTCTGTCATTTACCCCATTCTTGCACCTGGTGTCATCAGAGGGATTATGTGGTCATCTGAGAGAAACAGTGTGGTCCTGGTGGCCTGGCCTGTGCCCATATTAAAAGGACAGAGATAGCCACTTAAGCTATTCTTCTGTATCTGGGATAAATCGGAAAGAAGATGTAAACATCAGCCTAATATATGGATCAGCTTAATTATTCTGCTGGCCTAGAGAAGGAGACTATCTATTAATGACAGCAAGGGGTTTTTTACAGGGGTAATCACTAAGTAGCACATTTAGAAAGTGGGCTGTTCCACTTTAGTTTTAATTACTGATAAAAAAGGAGAAAATAGAGTATTTTAATAAAACTCCAGGTGTCAAGAAGTCAGTGTAATAAGTTGGATGTGGAAGGCAACACCTTATAGTCACAATTTGTCATCAGAAGATCCAGTGGGAAACCGCATCCTGTCAGAGGCTCTCACAAGATCCAAACCCACGCTGGTCGGTAGCCCAGACCCCACAAAACAATGGTCCCCTCTGGAGTGGAGAGAGATGTCCACCCGCTCCCTTTCATCCGCAGACAGATCACTCAGCGCACGCTTCGTTGCAAGGCCAGGGGTTTCATACGGGGAGGTTGGGGCGCACAGCTGGATGCCAAATCGTAGCGAGAGGTGAACGGGGGGGCACAGGTCCATTACACAAATGGCATCTACGTGTACAGACTGGGGAGCAGGGCTGTGAATTCGGGATACCTCGATTTAAATTGAAAGTGGGGAGGTTTAGGTTGGATATCAGGAAGAAGTTCTTCCCGCAGAGGGTGGTGAGGCACTGGGACAGGTTGCCCAGAGAAGCTGTGGATGCCCCATCCCTGGAAGTGTCCAAGGCCAGGCTGGATGAGGCTTGGAGCAACCTGGTCTAGTGGAAGGTGTCCCTGCCCATGGCAGGGGGGTTGGAACTAGATGATCTTTAAGGTCCCTTCCAACCCAAACCATTCTATGATTCTATGGTTCTGTGATTTTATCCTTGTCCTTACAACATGGCTGATGTGAGCACTCATGATGTGTTGGCCCCAGGGAGCCCCAGTTCTGTGATTTAAAACATGCGGGGGGTTTCTTCTGACAGTTGTCAGAGATCATACGGCTCAGTTCTGTTGGGTCAAACACACCTTTCTCAGTGGAGCGGAAAATTACACCGCAGCGCATGCAGACATCCCATTCCTTTGTGCCCTATTCCTTCGGAATGAAATTATCTTTACTATCTACTTCTGTCAATTCTGCTACAACCTTATGAGTGCTACAGTTAGGTCCAAAGCCTTGACCATAATCGAGAAGCCACAAAGAAGGAGCGTAAGCAAATACCTGTCAGCACACCTTTCTCACAGATACGTAACCATCGAAAAGGCAGGCATCCCGTCCGACTTATTACACAGCTTCCCTCGCTGTATGGAGAGAGAAAGACACCTCCAGGGGAAAAATCATCCAGTCAGTCCCAGACATCTATTTTTGGATAGGATGAATCATATTCCCGAAGCACCTCTCTCTTCACTGGCTACTGATAGGGCCCAGGCATCCGATTTTGTCTATGCCTAACGTTTAATGAAGGAAGTCTTACTCTAAATCACAGCATCATTATGTTTCAATCAAAATAATTTGTTGTTGTGTTTTCACGGTGTAAAATCAGCATTTTGTCACACAAAGACAATCAAACAGAGATAATGGAAATGATCCTGATAATAATGTGAAGTGCTATTTCTTCTAGAAATGCCAGTTTAAAAGTAGGACTGCTCAAGCTTTGGGTGATCTCAGGAAAACTAGGTGGCAATCTTAAACCTCAGTAAAGAAAGCCAGACGCTAGGGCTGTGCTTTCCCTCTCGCCCTGCAAATACAGTAAAAGCTCTGGGTATGCTGCGTGCATTTCCCCGCTATTCCTCTTCCGTGATACCTAGTATAGGAAACAAAAATAACCCTTAAGTGTAAGACATGCTGCATTTATATAACTTCCTGGTGCCCCTTCAGTATGTTGAGTGAATAAATCAGCCCTGTGAGCTTTTGGCTCCCATCTGAATCACCTTCTTATGCAAAAAATAGCCAAGATTGGGTTTGAGATCATCCCAAACAGGTGTACACAGGGAGGTCGACACAGGCAGCTTTTGTAACTGGCCACCTCACCAGGCAGCTGGCTCTCTGCTCCACAGCGCTGTTGCCAGAACAGGTATCATCTCTGCGTGTGGGCACAGAGGGTATGGAAGAAGAAACGGTCTAAGAAGCTCATCGCTGCTTAATTAGGGAATGTGCAGGTATCAACACCCACAGACCACGCGCCTTGAGCCAGCTTCTGGAAGCTTTCCAAGGCTGCTACACACCTCTTGGCAGGAGCCCATCTGCATGTAGCCCTAATGTACCTGGTGGGAGGAGGCTGGTTTTGGGTTTGCAGCATCTGCTGAGTCTCCCCGCCTCCCCTCCAAAGCAGCTGCACGAGCTGCCTTAAATCTTTGTGTTGCTTCACAAGAATAGTAGTGCCAATGATTAACAACCCCGCAGAAATGAAACAAAACACCTTGGCTCCAATCATTCATTTCACAGCCTCCTTCCCCCCTCTTTCTGCCAAGTAAAGGCAACTTCAATGCAGCAGTGTTTTCCTGGCCTCTGAATAGGTCTTTTTGTGCTGCAGTTCCAGCCAAATCCAGTGATTTTTTTTCCTGTCCACCTGATCTCAAACTGATTACAAAACAGTCTTTGCAAATGCCTCTGGAGGATCACCAAACTTAAGGTGGGTTTTCAAGAGAAGGAATACAGTCCAAAAGTGTTCGATGTATATTCCAGTAACGAATTCCCGTGACTTCGGGTCAATTCCTTTGATGGAGTCATCTGGCATGGTTCATTTCTGACAGCGGAGGTGTACTGGTTTATACCAGCTGAAGGTTTCATCCTGCCTTTGTTTACCAAATGAATGCTGAACTTCCAAAAAACAATGAGGTTAACAGGTCACGCAGCTGCAGCCTTCCGTTCCTGATAGAGAGGCGGAAGGGATGGCAATCCCACTTTCTTCCCAACGGAGTCCTGTCCCGCTAGTGCTACTGAGATGGGAATCCCTGGGGAGCCTTCTACACTCATTAGCTTCTCCATAACTAGTCACTCATTAGAATTAAAGCAAAAATGGGCAGATCTTGTTCATTCAGCAATAATTACACAAAAATAGGCACTCACATATTCATAGATGATAGGTGCCGATGGTAACAACTCAGTATTTAATAATACTTATCGTGAGAATCAGCAGGGCTGAAGATAGATTATTTTTCTTCGAAATTAAAGCAGCTCTGAAATTTCAACCAGATTAGAGACAACGTCCACCTATTTCTTCCAGATTCTCAAGTAGTCTGCTGAATTCTAGGAGAAAAAGACTAGGCAGTGATTCTCCTGCTTCTTTTTTAATTAAACTTGCAAACAGAAGAGAGTCAAATAAGAATCCAGCCTGTGATTTATTTACCTAATTGAAACATGAACTCTGCTGCTTGGAGACAAACCCTATACACAAGCTTGTTTTTAGCCAAGGATTTCTTTATAGCAGGGGATTCTTGGAATGGGAAGATTTATGTGGTTCACATCTCTTTGTACAACCCCACAGAGAGAGAGAGCATCTGAGTGTGGGAGAGTGTGTGTACGGATGCAGAATCTCGGAGGATGCCCTTTCAGAAGAGCCAAATACGCGCCACAGCATTAGTGTACAGCGTATCTTGTTATTTCGGTCATCAATTACGGGAGGGACATAGAGCTACTCCAGCCGGGTGTAGGCATTCATAGCCTTTGTTTACTACCCACTCGGCAGGAGATATATGTGGAACTATCTATATGATACAAGTGCACTACGCACCACAGTGCTCAGTGCAGCCATAAAAATGCTCTAATTTACTGAAATAATGCAGTTGGATGACATAAAGACTAATCAAGTTAGTGATGCCGTGAGTGCCCGGAACAAATCACCCCCGTGTTTCACTATACCTCTGTTCAGCCCGTTCCTCCATCATTTAGAGGTAATCTCAGCGCTATTTTAATGTGCCAGATAAATAGCACTTCAAACTGAAGTTCTCCGTTCTTCCACGGAACAGATCTAACCAAGGAACGGCACCTGTTCTCACCCTTGCAGTGAGACGGCGTGTGGTTCCTGCCAACAGCGGCAGCACCCAACTCCCTCTTTTCTGCCAGCAGCCTATCTGGCGCACCATGGATCCGGTGAGATCCAGGCGGTTCCTGGTTCACTGCAGAGCAGTCTCCATGAATGACGTGACGCTGAACGAAGTTACGCTGCTTTCTCCAGAAGAAACACTGTTCCGAGAGCCGGGACTGAGCTGTTTTGTCCCAACAAGCCTGAGCTTGTGTCAGTCGGCAGTAACATGGGTGGCTCTGCCTCCTGCAACCGGCTGAAGAGGAGAGGGTGCAGGTCCAGGGACGGCTCAGGGAAAAGCCCGCTGGAGGCGAGCAGAGCTCACGCACTAACACGTAGCATCGCTCCGGACAACCTGGGCTGCACCGCGCGGGTATCTTTCCAATATGCTCCCCGCCATAACTTACTGTATGTATATAACCTCAATTAGTTGGATCTTCCCAGACATCCACTACGGCAGGTAACGAAGCTGTCTTTAAGAAGTACTGCAGTCCCACAGGTTGTCAGTATTATTTTATAAGGACTTTCAGGAGCTAGGAGATTCTGGCCATACCCACTGAAACCATGATTTGAAAGCTCCTTTCCCAGCTGCCTGAGCACACGCAATGTCCCTAAAGGCACATTGAAACTGAAAAACCGGACAAGTGAAGGCCATTACCTCTGGGTGGAGGGAGGCAGCGGAGGTATGAAAGGTCAGCCACTCTCACTGTAAGCCAGTGGCATTCTTCTTCTCTTCCAGAGGGACCCGTAATGAGCACTGGGTATTTTGATCCGCAGATTTTCTCAGTCCTATGCCGTCCATATTGTGCCAACTGTGAGGATGTTTCTTGGCTTCCGCCTCCACCTGCCAAGTCATCTCACAGGGTGGTGTCTTTATCACATGCTTCAGCTGTAGAAATCAAGGTGAAATAACAGGCCATGCAACTACCAGGTTTTACCCGTTATCAACCACCAGCATATTTAAGTCTGCCAGCTGGAGGGGCTAGCTGGCCCATGACCTCCGCCAACGCGTGCGGTGTTTCTGTGCTGGGTGACCCGGGGTCCACTCGGAAGGGCAGGAGGGAGTTGCCGTAGTGGCCTTCACAGGTTTACACTAGACAGAGGCGCTGCCTTTAATGTATTTTTGAAGGAGTTTGGGAATAAGCGCTCGCAGAAACGTTCTACGGTGCACCCAGTTGAGCATTTCCTTTCCATTTCCGAAGAGCGCGATTATGACAAACCCAGCGAAGTCACAGAGGCAACATCAGCTCCCTGCGGTTTGTGGTTGTAGCAGGCGATGCCACCGCACAGTCAGAGCGAACCGCAGGGCGTGTAACTCAGCGAAACGTGGCGCAGCTCTAAGGCCGATACATCGGCCGTGCAACAGGAACGGTTGAAACACCCGCACGTCCTTTTGCGCGCTCAGGCTTCCTCCCAGCACGGTGCCCTGCTGCCGGATCGATTAACTCTGCGCCTGTGGGTTGCTGCAGCAAAACCCCGCCAGACAGGGTGCACACGGCTAGGTGTTTCTCAGGGCTGCACACTGCTTTCCCATCTGCGGTCTCTGTTTTTTTCACAGGCCCAGGCTTTGACTGAGGACGCGGTGTTCTGGCCCAAAAGGACGTGTCTTCACAACGCATTTAGAGTGAGACTGCATCTGCTCATCTGGAGAGACACGAGCCTAATAGGCAATCTGCTAGATTTATGTACCATGAAGCATGATTAGAGTATGGGCAAGATTCTCATTCATTACATAATTTCTTTGAAATGATGATCCTGGCGTGTTTGTTATGAGATCCAAAACAAAGAGTAAAAGGACATTGTCAAGGTTGGCTTTAAGCCTGTATTTACCAAATCCTTTTTTGTTCTTCCTTAGAGCTATGATAATGCTGGAGCTTTTTTTTCCCCTAAACAAATAACTTTTTTTTTTTCATTACTTAATCTCCTTTGTTATTTTAAGGACAAGCATAATTTAGCCTTCAGAAACCCATTATGCCCTGGATTCAAATGGGTAAACTGAGGCAAATGGGCCGCTAAGCGATTTCCTTGAGAGGCTGAGCCGAATGCACAAGTCCGTCATGTTATCCAGCACCTTGCTGATCCTTACGTATGCCCATTTTTCTGGAGTGAAAAATCAATGCCATCATCAAAATATGAGAAAACACAGTACGTTCTTGACACAGACACATTGGCCAGAGATTGCTGTTTTATGAACTTGCTCTGAGGAAAGGAAAACCAAGATTGCAAGAGCAGAGAGGCACACCTTGAGATAAGTAGTTTCCCAACTGTGGAGCATCTTTATGCCTGGAATGTTTAGGACCTGATCCAAAGTCTTCTGAAATTTCATACTGCCTTAAATAAAGCTTGGATCAGAACCTAATCTCTATATTGTGCAGATATCTCTCAAGTGTAAGAAGTGACCGATCGTTCTGTGCACAGCTCCAGTGAAAGAATAGGGGCAGCAAAGGGAAATAGTACCTGAAAAAAAATTGAGCAAGGAAATGGTGGAAGATCATTCAGTTGTCACTTTTCCTTTTTAAAAGCAAACTGTCAGAGGGGAAGGAGAAAGTAGTAATTGGGAGATGAAGTGCACTCCAGATCTGAAAAGGTAGTGTCCGTAAAAGAAGAACTATCTAATACAATATTCATTGAGAATTACTCTCTCTCTCCTGCCAATTTCTAAGGGTATCTATGTAACAATAAATATACGTATTTTTATGCTATTAAGAGCTTTTAAAAAGAGTTTGACAGCTCCAACGCAACTACTATGTGAATTTCTCAGGTTATTTATCAAAAGCCTTCAAAATACACTCTGTTGGTCTCTACGCCGACTCCCCAACCGAGGTAAATCAGCATCTGTCCTCTGAAGCCAGCACAACGTCACAGATTTACGAGAGGATGAGACCTCGTTACGCTGGATTTGAATTTATACCATCTGTACAACAACTGCCACTTTGGAGCATTCAGAGGGGCTTCAGAGCCCAGAGTCAGCGTGCCACTGCCTGAAATACACGGCCCACGAGGAGGGACCGCAGCAACTGGAAAGCATCACGCGGCAAGGGAAGTCATGGCGTTGTATATGTGGGTGGTCATCGTGGCAATTGGTTGGGAGAAGGGATGAGTAATATTGTAAAGTAGCAGACTTTCTTAACTGCTTTCAAATTTTTAAGCCTCCACTGCCATAACGTACCCAAACTTTTCCCAAAGTTTCAGTAATAAAGCCTGAGATCAAGGTATTTTCCTTAGAGGGAACACGGTCGATAGAAGCGTGCCTTGATAAACGATGCTGCATGCCATGGGGAGTTAAAGCTTCTCCTTTAAGGTCACTGTTTGCTTAGTTTATGGCTGTTTTATATATATATTGAACATAAGGCAGAATCCCTGCATGACAGAAGCAGCAGCTTTTTTCAGAAAGAGACTGGAGCTGCTGAATTCAGAGCCTAGAGCCAGACTCCCAGTTGGCACACAACGTATGTTGAAGTCAGTCCGTTTTCAGCTGAGAAACACAGATTTGGGTTTTGCTTCCCTCAGGAGAAAAGAGGGGAGAGGAACTATGTCTTGGCTTTGCCACTACAAAGTACTGGTTGTTGAGAATGAATTTCAACGATCTGTAGGCTGCATGACTCACATGAATTATTATGTCACTTACTAGCCATTGAGCACAGGTCCTTACATGGGTACTTGGATAGATGGCTGTGCTTCCCCAGAAAACAGAATTCTGCTCTGTCCCTGGGCTTTGCAGGCAAAGCACAAAATGGGCATCAAGAGACCTGGATGTAGTTCAGGTGATGGAGCATGCTCTGTGGGAAGGGTTAATTCCGCTCTCTCTGATAGTGCATTGCCCACTCACCTCATAAAAGCTGTGAGAAAATTCACAGACTCATAGAACAGTTTGGGTTGAAAGCAACCTTAAAGCCCATTCAGTTCCAACCCCCCTGCCATGGGCAGGGACACCTTCCACTAGACCAGGTTGCTCCAAGCCTTATCCAGCCTGGCCTTGGACACTTCCAGGGATGGAGCATCACAACAGTTGATTGTGAATGAGCTGATTGTACACTGACGTTGTCACGTACGATGGGATGTATCTGCTGCTGCCTGATCAGCTGGTGTGCTGCAGACAACTTCAGACGTGAGAAATCAGACTGGGGCTGGATGGAACTGAGGTTGCACAATTTCTGATGAGCTGTTTGTGCCTCTGTTCTGGGCTTTTCTTTATTCTGTTTGGCAACTTCACTCTCACACCGCCAGATGAGAGCAGGGTTTGCTACACACTAATGCCCATAGAAGTGAGGAGTGGGAGGAGATGAGCTGAAGGTACCTTCCCAAGCTCCCCACCACCCACCACACCAGAGCTCAGATCGTACCCAACTCACCACCTCTGTTTCTGTCCAGATCCCAGCATTTTATGTTGCCAGTTACACTCAGCGTACGCTGTGTGGTCCAGCACACGCTACAGCAGCTGCAAGGAACGCAAATGGCAACACAGCACCCTTAAAACCGCACGTCAGCTAATGAAATAAAGCTGTTTACGTGGTGTATTTCCCTGCCAGCTCTTTCACAGGCTGCAGTTCAGTTACTTTAGGATACACTGAAACTACAAATGAAGTTGCATTATGATGGAAGACACCAACATCATCCTATTACAAGTCTCTGCTCAAGTCAGGTAGAAAAGGCTGCAGACAAAGAGCAGATGAACACAAATCCCATGTTTTAAAAGTCAAAAGAGGCATTAAAAATAATACACTTCCTGTCGCTTGAGTCGTATCTATCCCCTTCAAGGGACTAGGGAAAATAAACTAATAAACTTCTCAGCAATGACTTTACAAAATCACCTTAAAGACAGAGTGGGGCAATGATTTCAGAGGATTCCTATGTCTCTATCACGAGCTGGCACAGTGACCTCTCCGTGGTTGCCAGTGACGATGCAATGCAACTTGCATCATCGCTTTTCCGGGACCACACAGGGTTCCCAGTACGCACACAGGTACCGGCCTTGTGCACCTCTGCGTAAATCATTTTCAAAGCCAGTGCTAGTGAGATGTGTGATGGAAATCAAAATATTTTGAAGGCAGAGACTGTGAGAAAGAGTTGCAAGAGACCAAGATCCACACACTTGGGAAAGAGCCAGAAACTGTCCATAGGAGTGTGGAAGGATGGAGTAGTTGGATAAAGAGTTGGTAAGAAAGGAGGAAGGGGTGCTAACTGGAGAATCTAGGACAGGAGACAGCTAGGAGAGGTAGGAAGTGTCTGGTCAAAAAACCTGGAAAACATACTTGGAGGATACGGGGTCTTTCTAGCAAAAACGTGGGCCAGGCGTAAACCACGCGATGCACGAGAGCAGAACAAGATGGGATGGAGGGCAAAGCTGTAATTCCTCAGGGATCTAAGCTGAGG
The DNA here is from genome assembly GCF_000690775.1 of Eurypyga helias. Classification (NCBI taxonomy): domain Eukaryota; kingdom Metazoa; phylum Chordata; class Aves; order Eurypygiformes; family Eurypygidae; genus Eurypyga; species Eurypyga helias. Next base: position 28,466 of record NW_010230178.1, on the reverse strand, counting down.
TTGCACAGGAAGTCCTGCTTCCGGCATTTCTAAGTTTTCACTCACACGGTTTTGCAACATGAACAGTCTTTTAATAGAACTTTTCCTGCATGGTGTAATTTTGCAGTCAAGTCATGAATAAGATGTAATTTCTCCCTACTGAACTCAAAGGAAGCATTTTCATTTAAAGTTCTTTTACAAGCAGGTTTATGCACTTGCACCTCGCTGTCCTGAGTAACGTTCCACCGTAACTCTGGGAAGCCCTGGGCTTACCTGGTGGGATGCATCAGGATGTTTTGGCAATATAATCACAACTGAATCCTTATTTTCACCCACATCCCACTGAAAGCTGCCACTGAAACTTAAAAATGGGCCCTGAGGGGAAGAGATGAGGTTGGTAGCGCACTGCGTGCATGTACATAGTCACAAAACACATGTAAGGACTACTACACATAAGCCTTTCCGTGCTTATGGCTTGAGCTTTGAAACTGTCAAGATGTGCCCAGTGACAAATTATTTGGGGCTTAAAGTTCTGTTATGAAAGTTTCTCTCAGCACTGTAGGGAAGAAAAGGGGATTTGTCAAAATACAGCCCTTTCATAAGGTTTTGGACATGCATTTCCTTTCAGTAAGGTTACGAAATAAGCTTCTACAGTGCCCCAAGATTCACGGGAACCCCTGTTGTCTTTCTAAGCTCCATTATGTCTGTTGTCTTTCTAATAACTGTGATATAAATAGCATGTGATTCTACTTCGCTTTCAGAGCTCTAGCTAAAGAAAATGTGCAGTGACACCCGGACATGTACCAGCTCTCTGGGATTACGCACAGTAATATCAACCTACAGATTGGGTAATAAATTTTTAAAACTCCTATCGAGTCCATGGGGGAGTTCACTGTGTGTTACAGTGTCTCCTGGATGGAGCATGCAGCAAAATTGTGATTCACTGAGTATTTTCTTCAACAGAAAAAGAGGCAGAGTAAAAGAAAATAGGGCGCTCTCCATCCACCGTATCTGCAGTTATGCCAGAGTGGAGTCGTGTCTGTGCTCCTGTTGTTTGCACCGTATACTCCTGCAAAATGAAGTGTTCAGGGCCCAAACCCATGGGCAAACATGGCTGGTGCATGTGACAGGATATTGGATGGAAGAGCTGGTACCTGGATGCTGGGGAGGCACCTGCTCTTGTCATGGAAGAATACAGCATCACCCACAAGCGTGTGACTTTTTACTACACTCATTTTCCAAACTATGAAAATATTGTAATGGGCAAATCCAGCTTTCTCCTGTAAGGCAGAATATGGAGTGGCCTTGCCCTACACTGCTTCCGTGGGATAAATATGGATAGAGGATTTTCACGCCACAGAAACTGTAAACTGTGGGGAATTTGGGGATCAGAGACAAGGTGCAGATTTAACTTCCTTGTTTTGAAATCCCCTGGTTTATTTATGCTACCCTTCTAATTTGTCTTAAAAACTGTCCCACAGGTTTGCTTCTTTCCTATGCCCGTGCAGTCTCTGTCCTGGCTATCGGCATTGGTACGAGCAGCACATAAGGCAGTGGCCTCTCTACTAGAGACTAAACTGAGACCTACGAACCCACAGGTTACAATCCGTTTGTGACAAGAGCTGGGTCCTAACAACCCACGCTGCTGACACAGGGGTGGGAGAGCCTTGGCAATTCAGTCCCAGTCACCAGCATCCCCACTGTTGGAGCCGTTCAGTCCCAGCACTGAGCGTGACTGCAAAGGTACGTGGGGTGCGGTGGAAGACAGTGAGGAAACGAAAGGCTACCAGGACCAGGATGCCTGCTCAGTCTTCCCTCTAACAGTAATCTAGAGTGTCACTTGTTCCTGAGCTTTTCCAGATGACCTGAAATGCAGTGAGGAGGACATCAACATTAATTCTGCACTAGTGTTCTGACAGTTGGCTGTGTGTATGCACACAGCTCGTTTGGACTGTTCCTATTTCATCGTTTAAAAAAATACCTTGGTACATAACAATAGCTACTGCAAAAGAATCAAACCAAAAGGCAAACCCCTTTCCCATCCTCTGGTTGCCACTGATTTGGAAGTCAGCCGAGGCAAACACCTGCACTGGGATGGACAGCTACGCTTCGGATCTGGCCCTGTCAAGAAATCGCATTTCACATCTCAAATATCCTATGCTTTCCCAATGCTTATTTGGCATGGACACAGTCCATTTTTCATCTAGAAAAAAAGGCTTTTTTTGGTCAATTAGCTTCAAGTATAAACCCTCTTGATTATTGCAATCAGATTTTCCTTACATTAAATCACAGAATCACAGAATGGTTTGGGTTGGAAGGGACCTTAAAAACCATCCAGTTCCAACCCCCCTGCCATGGGCAGGGACACCTTCCACTAGACCAGGTTGCTCCAAGCCTCATCCAGCCTGGCCTTGGACCCTTCCAGGGATGAGGCATCCACAGCTTCTCTGGGCAACCTGTCCCAGTGCCTCACCATGCTATGAAAAAAACCCAATTCAAGAATATCAGAAATCACTCAGGAAGTGCTTACTAGGCAAGGCAAAGGAGAAAGGAATGAATGTTTTTTAGGAATGTGGTAAGTACCAAGGAGTAGACTGTTTTATCTTGCTATGGTTTGGTTTGGGTTGTTTTCTGCTTAGAAAACACCTGACCCACAGTGATGCCTCTTCTCCTGTCTTGAGAAGCTGGAAGTTTGAGGTCCACCAAGTTATTCCTAACATGGTACTTCCATCGTGCCTCAGAAATGCCCCCACCTGCAGCCAGAGAGGCCAGATGTTAGTCCTTTCCCACTCCATTTTTTGCTTGCCTACTAAGATAGCAAACCAAGGACACCCATTTGCTGTGTTGGCAAACACTGTCTACTGGGAGTTGGAAGGGAGGTCACAGTCCCTCTCAATAGCAGGCAGACACTCAGTAACAGCCTGAGGTGCATTTCACTGAGGAAACAGGAACTTCATGTTTTTATTAAGGTATCCGAGCTCAGTTCATACTCACAGGTATTTGTCTCCAATGAATATATAGCAGGGGACATGTTGTCTGTAGGACTCTTGTGAAGGTGGCTATTAACGTGGTCAGTGTAGGAAAACTTAGTAGGATAGTTATACCGGGGAGGGCACAGGGATTTAACTGCCTCTATAGGTATCCCGTTCAAAATAAGAGCTGGGTTTTTTGTCTTGGTTAGCTTATGTCATTTTGAAAATGAAACAGATTAAGCCAGAAAAAGGGCGTTCTAGTTGGGAGTAAGACTGATCATACAGTATGCATTCAGTGACTTAATTTTACCTATTCCAGTTTCCCACACTGAAACTACCTTTGGATGGGATGAAGTCTTTTGTGCTTCTGAGTCATAAGTCTCCCAGAATCTCCTGTCTACTACGTAGTTTCATGACTGAAAATTTAGGACTCCATAAGTATTATGATTGTTTCTATAAGAACACAAGACCATAGTGGGTCAGAAGACATTACACCTAAACGTAGGTGCTGTAACGTCATTGTTCCAGCACCACAAACACATAGAGTGTTTGGGAAATTCATAAACAACTGTCTGTAACAATCACTAGCAGCAAAATATATAGAATTATCTGTATTCTACAATGCAACTAGCATGTGGATTTGCTTGGGCATGAGAGGGCACACTGCAAAACTACGCTTGAGGTACCGTATCTTCACGAGCGCTGTACGCACCTCCCTTGGAGAAGCATGTCCCATGGTCCTTAAGCTGCAGTAAACTGAGCTGCTCTGTTATTTCCGTGCAAGAACTCACAGAAATGCATCTCTAGCTCAGCTGGTTTGGACACCTCTTCGCGGCAAAGTGGGCAAGAGGCCAGCCCAAATGAGAGCTTCTCTTGGGATTTAAGCTAGTGCTCTGGACAATCTGGCTTGACTGAAAGCATAACTCTACCAGGTGAAGGATTCTGTAAGGAATATCTGAAGGAAAGCTTGACTCGCTGTGAAGCAGATATATTTTTAGGACTCTGCAGCACAGCTGTGACTCCAGGGTTTAGTGAGTTGCTATGAGGCAGCTACCTTAGTGTCGAGCCAAACTTTTAACATACTGTAATCCGAAGTATTCTTTTAAATCCCTTTGGCTGGAAATAAAGCAACCTCCTTGTCTTCCTTTGCTTTGAGAGAACAGTGTGCACAGAGTTAGGTGCTGCTGATAACATCGCAGGTCACAGGATGAGCTGTCTTCTGAGCTGTGAAATTTGCCATTCCCAAATTCATTTCCCATAGTGCTAAGGGCTTCCTCGCCATGGAACTGTAAAATGTCGCCTGGTGTCTTTGGCTATTGCAACAGTTCCACTAAACCCTGACTATCACGTAGCAAACCTAGAGGTTAGAAAGCCAGATACTTGGTCATGGTTTTCTTGAGTGTTCAGGTCATTTTAATTCAGCAAGCCTCTCAGGAACTGTGGGGTTCTTAATCAAAAAGCATTTAATCTAGCGCCCCTGAGAAAAACACTAATTCATTGCACTTCTGAAGTGCCTCTCACCTATAGACAGAAAAGCCTTTTTACAAACCCTGCTGACTCACGCTGCCCCTAGGAGATAGGTGTTAGTACTATCGTTTTACATCAGGCAGAACCGTAGCGCTGATGTATTTGTTTAGGTCCGTGCCTGGGCAAAGAGCCTGACTTCACATATACGGGGAGCAGATGGGGACAAGCAGTAATCCCCCAGTCCCTTTTCCTTGTTTCTACCCGATGTAGAGAGGCTGACTATTCCTTTTCTTCTCATGGCTTACACACACATACATAGAAATCTATATAGCACTTTGGAGAGTATTAACCATTTGTAAGTATTACCAATACCTATTGCACAATTCAATAATTATGGCAATAATTATCCATCAAGTCTTACAGCTTTTATAAGAGAACCTAAGAAGTAAAAGGAGGAGATGGGGATGGTATTTAACATGTTGCAAGACATTTCCAACACCTACCTGTCTAATGATATTTTGTACAGAGGGAAAATATTCTGCATTACAATGAATCATGCAACCAATATTAAGTAAAATCAAACAACCAATTCCCCAGGAAGAGTCTAGAAATCAAGAAATTTGAAAGAGGAACTTGCAACAACTCAAGTTTGAGGGTCTATGTATCTACATTTGAGGGTTTCATTAGTGACCACAGATCCTAGTTCTTTAGGTAAGGTGGTGCAAGCAAGAGTCCTCAAGTTGATGAAAAAAAAATACACCTGGGCGTGCAATTAAATCTCTTGTTTTCCTAAAAGGCACGGTGTAAATGGATGCCAACTTCAAGCAAACCTAAGATGCAAACATAAAGTTCTCTAAACTTAGCCACGTGTGGCTGTGATGAAGTTGCGATGCCTGAATCCAGATGCTTCGTATTTGTGGTCTGGCATAGGTCTTCTCACAGAAAGAAAACTAAAGGAATTTCTAACAAAATAAAGAAATTCTTGTGTTCTGAATTGTGGGCTTTTTTTTTAAACTCTACTGTTCTTTTCTTTGTTTTTCTGATTGTTTGTTGTGAAAACTGTACTGTAGCAACTCTACTCACCCTTGCTCATGGAGTAGGCCGCCTCCTGCCTTCCAGGCTCACGCAGCTGGGAACTGAAGGAGTTTTCTTCCAGCTAGCTCCTGGCATATGGAGTGCCTGTTGATGACAGCATTATTTCCACACCCCTACTTTTAACAGAAAGTCAGTTTAGGAAACAGGCATGCTAACGACAAAACCCCTCTGTTTGTTCTGACTACATGGAAGAACATTTTAAACAAAAGCCACATTGAGGTAAACGTTCAATCGCATGCAAGGTCACTAGCTGTCACTAAGCTACTTTTACTGCAGGGCATCAAACTCTCCCTTGCAGACTTTCAGTTGAATCATACTTCAACAACCATTGGTTGGCCAAAATCACCGTTGTCCATGAACAACATGTACTTCTCCAAACCCTCAGCAACCTCTGAATGGAGATCACGGCATTTTCCTCCTCGCTGTCACTTTTCCTCCAGCTGATGAGCTCAGACTATCTGCCTTACACCGTCTCCACAAGTCTCACTGCAAAGATCATTGTGTCTCTGGCTCCCTGTTTTCACTGTCTGCAGTTCGTCATAAATTCCTGGCAGGGAGGGAACAAGCTTTTTCACTCATGACCCTGGATTTCTGTCAGTTCCTCGAGCTGCATTCAAGGCTAATCTCAGCCCTGGACATACTTTTACCGTAGAATCAGCTTTTAAATGACTCCACATTACTACTGACACGAACACCACCTTTAAGCAAGTTCACTTGGAGATTTCCTAAGTGCTGGGTATTGTTATTACACGAGAGCAATTTTCAGAAGTGAATCTATGGACTTCATTTTATCACTCCATTATATGACTCGGTCACAGACTGTGTGCTGTAATGGGCGACAAGAAGATAAAGGGCCATCCTTAGTTGTGGTTTCTTGAAGGTCAGGTTGTTCTGCCAGAATCACCCGGGAGAGAATTGCTTTTTCACAGGCCAACCTGACACTTGCAACCCCAGTTTCTCCATAGCGATCAGTTTGCAGAGGGCAACAGATGTACTTTTTATTCTCTGCTGATATTTCCAGGCGACTTGTGGAAGCGGAGGGCAACAGATGTACTTTTTATTCGGACGGCTCTGCTGACATTTCCAGGCGACTTGTGGAAGCATTCCCATCTCAAAGGCACTGCAGCTCTCCAGATCTCCCTCCCAGTGGCAACCCGGCGTTTGCAAGTGCCAAACGCGTTAGCACGTCTCAGCACAGTGCCGACGTCTGGTCTGGGGAGTGATGCTGATGAACACCAAGCAGGCCGTACCGCTGGCTTTCGGAGGCTATGCTACACACACCTCCCTGGCACCTCGGGTCACCCACGCCGAAGGTGGCAGAGGTATTTGGATTTCCTAAAGACTTAAGAAAGCCTCTTATCGAACGCTACCTCCTCTCTCTCTCAACAAAACCATGCACAGATCTTTTGACTTGTTTTCAGTGGCACTGAACTCTTCGTAATGTAATTTATTTGACCATGCTGGCAGGAGGTGAGTGGAAAGACCTGTGCTTGTTTACATTATTTGAAAACGTTGGGAATAATCTTTAATTCCTTTCACAATTTTCCATATTCGGCCACAAAGAATTATTATTTATCCCCTTGATTTTCCCAATTTTTTTTTTTCTCCTGCCGAATTCTAGGTCACAATAACCTGTCATGGTTTTTTTTTCCTGGAGCACTGAAAATACACAAATGCACATTACATCAGTGTTTTTTAAGCAGTAAACAACAAATAGATAAGGAAGTAATTTTGACAGACTGGCATCCTGCCCGGCAGGTAGAGAAACAGTGTCAGGTCATAAGGTATCTTGGCTGAGAAAGCAGCGATAAAGAAACCAGAATTACTGTGTTTCTCATAAAATGACGGTACAGCATTTGGTACCTAATAAACGAAGCCAGGGTTCTTCTGACAGCTTGCTATCAACAGCGTGGTCTCCTTTACTGGACCATCCCCTTCCTCAACACCACAGAACCTTGGAATTCCAGATAATTAACCTGCAACCAGTGAGAAACTGAGAAGTTCTTTTAAGGTGTTGAAGGCTACAGAAGAACTTAAACTAGCGGAGGGCACATAAACACACTCAAAGGTACAAACTACTGGAGCTCTTGACTGTCAGCCAGAGGGAATGACGCTGTTGACCAAGCTGAGATGCTTCGCTTTGTGTCTTAGTCATGAAAGGAACAGTTCATTGATCCACACTGGTCAATTGATCTCCTGGAGGAAGCAGCTGGCTTTGTTTCTTACCATGGGATATCGCTGTAATATCTTGTTTGACCTCTTGCTACTCAAAAAGTGCATCTGTGTGTTCGTACAACATCATTTATAATGGCCAGTGTTATTGCTTAGTCTCTCCCGTAGTATGTCAGCGGCCTAAGACGAGGGAGATGAATCTACAAGCGATTCTCACTGCTAACCGGAAATTACACGGACAGTCCCGTAGACTATGAAAGGCCTTGGGACAAGTCAAGAGAGCACATGCATCATGATACAAGTGCATCTCACCTCGCTCAACTCGCAATTTCTGGGATAAAACCCACGAGAACCAGTGGGAAGAACAGAAAGTTAACAGGTGTGATCCACTTACTGGAGAAGACGGTGGTAGGAATTGGCTCCTTTTCACTGAAAATGTGTGCTTAATATGTTCCTTGTCCGCAGGTTCTATTTGCCACTGGAAGCTTAATGAGCGTTCCTCAGCAACAGGGAAACGTTCTGATTGACAAAACTCGCTGGTTTTGGCTGAGGCTTCAAAGTGCTCGCTTCACAATGTGCTCCATGGCTATTTTTACACTCCTTGCAAAATTCACAGCTGAGCATTCTGATTCATAGTGAAATTCATCAACACCAACAAAAAAACGCCATCCCCAGAGTGATGCATTTCTGAGGAGAATGAGAGGTAGGAGCTCAGCTCGAACTTTGTGACCTATGGCAGCAGCAGCTTTTCTGCCCTTATCTCTCAGTATGAGAAGAAAATGGGGCTATTTGGGCAAAGAGGAAACCAAACAGACTGTTCAGCAGTTAATAAATAAGACTAAAATAAGGATAATGAGGAGTGAAGTGAAACCACTCGTAGATAACTTGTGAGGCCTTTTGGTATCAGCACCGAAGAAAACTGAAGCTTCAGGAGGGACTCAGAAGGCAAAGTGGACAAACAGTAAGGGGTTAATTAAAATTTCGTATGGATGGGTACGTGCTGGAAGGATCAGCCACCACACACCCTACTGTCATCGTAGTAACGGCAACGACTCGAGAGTAAAGCCCCAGCAGTCACCGGAACCAGGGAGTGAAAATCCCACTCTGTAGTGGGTAGAACGGTGAAATGCTGAGCTGCGTGAGGAGAGGGGAGGCAGACAGTCCTCAAGACACCATCGTGCCATTAAACCCGCTCTGTTCTGCTCCGGAATATTCTGGACTGCTGCTACAGCCCCCAAAAGAGACTGAAAAGATAATGTTTAAGTATTACAGAGGAGAGCTAAGACCTAGAAAGAGCACAACAGATGTATGAGAAACCAAATACTCTCAGCTAGTAAGAAAATATCATCAAACAGTGTCGGCCGTGAGGCCCGTCGCTTTGCCATTTTGAGTGGGCCTTTGTACTTCTGAAATATGAGCACATGCTAAACTGATTTTGAAAAGCAAAATTAAGTATCTAAGAGGAAAACGCAAAAATACATTGAATCACTAATTCGATTCAAAAGCATTGACCTAAATTTGCTGTATTATGGCATTAGGAAAATAGCTATCTGTATTTAAAGATAATAGTGATTAAATGTGTGTTTGCAGAGGAAAACAAGTTAACAATACTGATTTCTGTAAGTCTCTGATATCATGAGTCACGTATGAACGAGTTGAAGAGTCCTTACTGAATAAGGAAGCTTTCTTGGACCAGGACCTAAGGAAGACTGCATTCATGCCTCCTACTCTGGACGCCAGTTGTTCATGTCCGTTATAAACCTGCTATTTAAACATTTTTAAGCAAGGAAGGAAAAAAATCAAAAAGAAAAAAAAAAAGGAAGTACTCATACATTTCAACATCATCATTCCACCACCATCAGTAATAATGTCTAGCGGCGTACTTGTATAAATCTGCCCAAAGCACTTGTAATTTTTGGCGTTGCAATAAAATAAGAATGATGCTTACATCTCTCCCTCTATTCATTTCTGGAAAAATACGTCAGTAATATGTACTGCACATGAATATTTATCAGAGGAAAATAATGGTTATACCCATATTTAATTTTTAATCTGAGATCTTGGATATTATTAACTTTCCTGGCAGTATGAAGAGGAATAATTTCATAATTCAGTAGTAAAAAGAACTGGAAATGAACCATAAGTAAATAGAGCTGAATTATCTTTTGCAAAGATCTGCGAGACTGAGGGTATGTAGGTTGCTTGTGAAAACCTACAGAAACCGGATATATTTTATGTGCAACAGACCACCTTGCTTTGAGTGGAAAATACAGGAAATACATCTGCAGGCAGGCCCTCTCTCTCTGTGCCCTAGAACAACGTGACTGCATTACAGTCTCAGGGCTGGTTTGGTTTCATGTTTCTTGCTTTATTGAAGAAGTGTTTAGTCTTAGGAGCTGCAAGGGAAAAATATCTTGAAAGCAAACGCAGCCGTGGCTGGAGCACTCACCTCCATCTGCAGCGATGTGACAGAAGATGGGAAGGGAGCAGAGGATGTCCGTGCCATGCCAGCAGACTCCCTTTGCCTTGGGAAAAGTACTGGAGGACGTCCTGCCTGTGTCCGTACGTGTGTCCGTAGCACTTTGGGTTCAGAGACGAGCTCTCCCGTGGAGTGAAGGTGCCGCTCCCCCCACCTCGCTGTGCTCAGGTTCACACCACGGAGCGTTATCACGTGCGCACGCTGGCTCCCTCCTGAATGAAACGGAGCCAGCCGACGTCTTCTGGAGTCACTCCTCAAGCAGCTCTGGCTGCAGGCAGGTATTCAGACAGAAACCACTTTGTGCCGGCCAGCGGTGAGCACGAGGGGGCACATGGCAGTCTGGGGCGTTGCATACCCAAAAAGGACCTACCCCAAGCAGAGGTAGGTGCTCCCTCATGGCCTGTTGGCCCAGTCTAGATCTGGGATAAAGTACATCACTCCTGAAATGTGCACAGGGTGGCTGCCAGGCCTGCAGCACCAAGGGGTTTGCTCTACAGACCTGCTCCTATTCACCCACAGCAAGTGCTGCTGTGAACACAACCTCTGGTGTCACCAGCACCCCCAGCTGGCAGTGCCAATTCCCTCTCTGGCCACAGCTTTTCCCTGTGCAGGAAATCAGCAGAGCAGATATGGGGGGTCCAGCTCTGCAGAAGACCAGGGCGACACAGAACGAGACAAACCAAGTTTTAGCAAAAGAGACCAACCCAGGTTACACAGAAGAGACACCCAGTAGCTGATGCTACTGGTGATTAAGACAGAGCAGGAAACAAACCATGAAATTAGGTCTGTTACAACTGACTCCATCAGGTTTTAATCTGCTTTGCCTGGATTTAGCAGTCAAGAAGGATCTTCCTGACAGTCCTCCCTGGCTGCAGGACTGCTATTTGGGTGTGTAAAGCTATGCAGGTGCAGAAACGCTTTCCTGGCTCAAGCTGCATGGCTTTTCCTAGGCTGGCACTCCTAGAAACGGGGAAAAGCTCCTGACAACTGTGCAATCACCTACCTACACCAGTCACAGGGTGACCTGCTTAGTGTGTTCTCATAATTTGACAAATCTGGTTTTAAATGTTCACTAGAGAGTGAATGAGCATTACAAAGCTGTCTTCAGGAGCTGCAGACCTAGTTGCTTTAACATTAATGGCAGCCAAGCATTTAAAACTTGCCGGTGGTTTAAAATACTAAGTGGGGCAATGAGCACAACTGGAAGGCTATACTGCAGATCACTAAAACTCCTTTTTATTTACACATTCAGCCAAAGCCTTCCTGTGTTTCACTTGGTCCTGATCACAGAACAGAACGGTTTGGGTTGGAAGGGACCTTAAAGCCCATCTAGTTCCAACCCCCCTGCCATGGGCAGGGACACCTTCCACTAGACCAGGTTGCTCCAAGCCTCATCCAGCCTGGCCTTGGACACTTCCAGGGAGGGGGCATCCACAGCTTCTCTGGGCAACCTGTCCCAGTGCCTCCCCATCCTCTCCAGGAAGAACTTCTTCCTGATATCCAATCTAACCCTCCCCACTTTCAATTTAAACCCGTTACCCCTTGTCCTGTCACTACAGGCCCTTGTAAAAAGTCCCCCCCAGCTTCCTTGGAGCCCCTTCAGGCACTGGAAGGCCATCCTATTCCTTCTGGTTCTGTTTCCTGGATCCAAGCCTGCTTCCTTCTTGTTGTGATGCTTGAACTCCTTTGCACAGCAATCACCTTGCTTGTCCAACACACGCTTTCGCTCTTTTTAATCTTTAAGAATCAATCTCTTTAGATGCTTTTTCACTCTGTCATCCTCCCCTGAACTCTTTCCAGCGTGTCAACACCTTTCTGGGTTGACACCCCCCAATTACACGCTGACTTCCACACGGCTGCCTAATATTCACAGCCAATATAAGAGCCTCTTTCTCTTACCAATTCCCAATATTTTGTTTCATTTCCTAAATGCATCGGTACTAGTAACAATCGCCTCCTCACATCTTACTGACATATGCAGCCCCGTAGAGCAGTGGTCTTCCAGGGGGAGTGCAAGAGAATCCATTGGGGTGCAGGAAGAAAATATTTTTGCAATATTAATAAATTAAATTAAAAATACTTTTAAAATAGTATTTTTTAATCTTTACCTCATCCTTTTAAATTTCTGTTTGTGTGTAGGTTATATAATGTACGCAATGCATTACTGAAGTAGTAAATGGATATAATTTCCAAACAAATAAATGTGCGTGTATTGGGAGCGTGTGTTCAAACATTTTCTACTGATACCGGTGCACAATTAGAAAAGTTTGGAGACCACTGCTATAGAAGTAAGAGATGGTAACAAACGTATTTTATGTTATAAGCTATTTGTGGCAGAAAATCCACCCTGTTGCCACTGTGCGTGCTACAGCTTGTACTACATCTGCTCTTGAACTCACTTGGCACGGGGCCTGGCCCTGGTGACCGACACATTTTGCACATGCATGTATGTGCACAGGATATGAAAATATGTATACTTTATCTATTACTGCATTATTTATTGTATTGCATTAGCATATTTATTATTGTATTTTGCATAGATTTACTGTGTTTACTGCACACATGCATTAAATTTATGTGATACACCTAACAGCACACATATATTTGACACATTCTGCACTTTGTTGTAGGTAGGAGAACTGCTACTTCCATATTGTTTGACATATCACATTATAATTTACCATTTGCCTTTGGTTATAATTCTGCCAGACTTCAACTCTTTGCACTGAATTTTTACATAATTTCTCCCTGCCTCTGACTTAGTTTCTTTGGAGAGTTTGAGCTGAAGTGGTTTCGCCATTTCTAAGAACAAAGCTTGCAAAGAGCAGCCAGTTTAACCTATGGTGAAAACTGTCCATCTTCTGAACACCTCAGCCATAATCTGGAGAAGAAATGTAGAGAAGGACAATTACCCCAAACATGAGAAGGGTCACCCAGTTATTTTGTGAAAATATATTCAGACTGGCCCATCCTGTATTTTGGAAATACAGGGTTTTCTGCTGTGAACCTGGCTCAAAAGCCCCTGGAACCAATATTCTCGAGAGGACTTAACAAAATACACCAATATTGAGTTCCTAATTCAAAAAGGGGAACGGCTCAGCTCAGGGGTTCCTGACTGAGACCTGGGTGCCCAAACTAAGCTGTCAGCAGCCAGACCAACGAACCACACTTCTTCATAGCACCGATGATTTTAAGTTTGATACAAAGGCTAGAAGGCAGTTCTGAAGCAATTTAGAAAGCAGTGGCGATCAGTCCTTAGCCCAGTTCAAAGCGCAGTGGGCTGAGAGAAGACCAAGTTCAGGCCCACCCTTCTCAGGATGAAGGTAAGTAGTTCTGTGAACATCAGCATTGTTGGCTGAAAGCTGCCCAAGCTGTGGTCTCTGAGTGGTGCCGTCCAAAGATTTAGGGCTGAAAGGATAATAAGTAGTAATAAAGCTGCATTTTAAGAAGAATTTTACTGGGATTTTACTTTCCACTGAATCTTACCTTACAATGAATGCATTTGTATCAGGAATTTTGGGCTGGATTCCTGTTTGAAGGTTAAGATTAATTCTTGTTTTCAAAATTCCAAAGCTTTTCAAAAATTGCTTACGAGGACGCGCATTTAAAAGCTCTTGTTTACAGAGCCAGTCTGGCACAATGCTGCAATTACAATGTGCACACAGTGAATATCAGGTACCGTTCCATAAAGTTGTCTTTCTTTTCTTCTTTGCCACAGGTCAGCCCTCTTCCACTCTCTATCAGTTATTGTAAACTCCTGTTTATTTCCCATCCGTCTTTTTGCCTTGTTGTTGAGAAAGTTGATGTAAAAATGTTCTCAAACTTTTTGCTTCCCCCCTTCACCACCCAGCCTTGCCTTCTGTTCCTGCAGAGGGGAGTGAACAAAGCCACAGCCAGATAAACCCACCCCCCCCACCCCACCCCAACATATCACAGCTTATTTAGGTTCCAAATTTTTTCACCAAGATAATTGTTTGCTGTAGACAAACCAGGAAGGGCTGGAAGGGTAGGCACTCCGATGTATTTCTGAGTTACTGCCATTTGAAAGGTAACTACTAGTCACAACCACCAAATTCCAGCTTTTTTTCTTTGGTCTTTAGAATCCATTTCCAGTCTTTACATATATATTTAGGGTAGACTTATCACCTAAGAGCCTTGAAATTCCAAATATATATATTTAGGGTAGAGTTATCATCTAAGAGCCTTGAAATTCCAGTGCTCCAATTAAGTAAACCAGGCAAAGAAGGATAGAAAAGAGGACATGACAATTCTTCAAGGAAGAAAAAGCAATCTGTTCTCCACATCCCAGGTGGATAGGACAAGAAGGAAAGAGCTAAACCTGAGGCAGAAGTTCTGTGTAGGCAACTGAAAAGCTTTTCTAAGCATACAGGGAGTGAGCACTCAAGCAAATTGCCTGAGGACATGGTGGAGTCTCCATTACTGAAGGTCTTCCAGACCTACCTCGGCAAACCAGGAGCAATCCTGGCAGAGGTAATCACATCTCAAACCCCCTTTCAGCCTCTGATTCCCTGGCACTGATGTAATAGCAAGTATGGCCAAACTGAGCTAGAAGAGGAGTAAATGTGAAAAGGTGAGGCCCAAAGTCAACATTGACTTAACAGTTTGTGAGGTGTAAATTATGCTGCCTCGGGGAAGCTGTGTAACTTACACTGCTTACGAAAATCTTTTCCCTGTTGTCTTTTCCATATTGTCACTAGCTCGAGTCCGTCTAGCTTAAAATGAAGAAAACCATAGTTGCCACTGGACAACTCTAGGGTAAAAAATTATCCTGGGCTCTTTCTTATCCCCAGGTTAACAGAGGTTTGCCCAGAAATATTCAACAGAGTTGCCGAGCTGACAGCAGTTACTAATGGGCAGCTGTGGGCGGAATAGCTCTGGGTATGGCTGGATCTTTGATGGCTGAAACACAGTGGAAAAGGACAGCGGGCTGGCAATTCGCGCTTGTGAAGCCCTCGTTTAACGGCTGTGGGGATGGCAGCCTTACGTTCAACAAGTGGCGTCACCAATCTACTGTTTTTCTTCAGTTTTGTAGATGCTAATAATTGACATCCACGCTGAAGCAAGGTTAACAGAGACGGATCACAGCTTCTCTATCTCCAGATTGCTCGTGCTTGATTCTACGAGGACTTCAACGATATGATCCTAAATCTCTGAGGGAAACCCGGCCATAGAGCTGTCTGGGTAAGGAAAAGCAGTGATTTTGCTCAGGGCACTCACTCGACCGCTAGACTCACAGAAAATGGTAGCACAGACAAGGCCCATCCTAAATCTCTCTAGGTCCTTCCAAAGAAAATCCGAGGGAGGTTTGTGAAGCTCTGTAGCATCTGCTGCCCAAACCTGCAAAGATCAAGCAGCCGTTAGATTAAAGATAAAATGGTTCCTGGATACTTATACAAGTACTCAATAAAAACATCAGGTTTTCCTTTTTCTTTTGGATTTTTGTAAGACTGGTCACTATTTGATCTGTGAAATCAAAGCCAAAAGAACTATATTTGAAGACTTGCACCTCAGTTATAGTGATTATTTTCAAGTACCTCTCCTGTGGATTAACAGAGATTAGCAGAGGTACATTTTTCAAGGTGTGATAGTAAATCCCGGGCTTTTTGGTCTGGCTTGCTGAGAGTAAGATTAAAAACATGCGGTTTCTTTTATTTTCTGAATTTTCAGGGGCATTGGAAGAGATCTGTGATATCGGCTTTAAAATTCCAGTCTCTGCTTTATTCTGGATTCCCTCTGTTCAGGGAGAAGCTGTCTCTACTGGAGGCTATAAATTTTTTTTACTTTTATCCTTATAAAAAAGATTTAATGACGTTGTGCTTTATAAAGTGAACACAATTATCTGTGACCTTTGTCACTAATGCCGTAGCAAAATGACCCGTTATGAAAACATATTTTTTAATGTAAAACAACCACAACACACTTTTGCAAACGGTGTTCCTGAAGTATTTGGCATTTGCCTTCTGTGAGAAAACAGCTTCAGACATTTCCTGGGAACCACAACAATTCTCATTCAAGTTTAAAGGAGAAGTATCTTGAAAAAAACCACATTAAATGCGCTCTTCCAAAAGTGGTCCCCCCACGGCACTCTGCCAAGGTGCACCTGTGGCTTTTTCACACACACACCAGAAGACAGCACTGGCCGTGGTGGCTCTTCTGGACCCCAACCAGCCTCTATTTCCGGCTTTCTTGTAAGAGGGCTCACACTGACCTGGGCGATGAACATGCACCTTGCCTCCTCTTCTTCTGCAAGGCCCCAGTTTTCATCTCAGAAAGAGAAACAAGCATTGGTGGTGGTAAAAGAGGCTTCAGGCCATATTCCCACCATCTACGGCATCTAACTTGAGCATTCTGCCATGGTTCATCTGCTGCTCGCGCAGGGAGCTGAGAACAGGAAGTCCTCCCTAGCTGGCTGCCTGACAGAGATGCTACTGTACATGGATTTTAGACGCAAGAGTTGGCAGCCTGGATACGACCCTTTGAAATTACTAAACCAGCAGAAATTTTCTGCTGGCGTAGGTTGAATGAGAAGCTCTGCTGGACCTTCTACCTCAGTGGGTTGTTCACCCAAGAGCCCTTTAATGACCATGGGAACAGCAACCTTGTCAGCACTGACCAGAGCGCTTCAAGGGCTGCTTTTGGGGTGGGTGGGAATGCTTGGCGCGTCAAAGCCAGCTAAGAGGAAACCATTTCTGGGGAGATCTGCAAAGCGTCCTGCAGCTAGCCAAGCAGACAGCATCTTTACCCAGTACAGCAAAGGTTGTGCCTGCTCTGAGCATGGGTACGTCCCGGAGGTCGCTGGAGGCCGCGTGCAGACACCAGCAGACGCTCCTCAGCTGCACCTACAGCTGAACCTCGGTCACATTCCGTTCACACGTTCAAGCCTTTTTCATTACCATGGATAGCAGATGCATAAATTTGTTGTTTTCTATTTAAAACTTTCCTGGGGTATGATGAAGTCATCTGACTCTTTGCATCTTAGATCCTACCTACCTCTCTAACTCTTATTCAAACTGGCAAAAAGATACATCTGAACTAGCTGGAGGGGAAGTAATTTTTGAAGAGCAGCAGCCCATGCACTGAATTTTTAACGTATCATTCTGGCACGACATCAAAGAAGAGCACATCACTATCTTCCTTTTACAGAATAGGAAACCAAAGCACAGAGTGCCATCATTTTGCCTAAAGTCATCCAAGGCAAAGCCAGGAACAGAGCCCCACTGCCAGAACAGTCGGTTATGGCTTTTTCTGCTGGATAACGGCTGTTCTCAGGTAGTGGGCACGGTCTGGAAGGCAACATCGTTCTTGTTTTAGATGAGACCCTACTAGAATGACACCTCAGACTATACACAAAACTGTATTAATTGCTTCAGTAGCAACACATAAAACTCATTTCCTGTCCAGTTCTATTATTTGTGGGCTTCTGACCCAGGGTTCACCCCGTGTGTTGGCAAATACTGGTATAACTCAATATTCTGACAGTATGAGGAGTTTTTATTGGAGCAATGGTTGGAAAAAAGAATGTATCGAACAAGGACTTTCCAGGATACTTTCCCATCAATGGACAAGATGAAATGCTGAATGTGTAATGCAAATGCCAGGCTTGTACTGATCACATACATTAGCAGCTGCTTCTAAGTTCATCCTTATTCACTCACTTATTTGTGAGTGTTAGCCTTTCTGAAAATACAGACTTATGTTTGACTCTACACCATGAGGCTAAGAGTGTACCCTACTCTGCCAGCTGAGCAAAGGCACTCAAACCCCACAAACTCACTGTCATGGTGGAGTTGGTCCCCATCCTGGTGCCGGGGGGAAGCTGAAATACAGCCCCTGGTTGACCTTGGACATCCTGCTTCAAGAGATAATCCCCAGTGCTGTCTTCTTTTTCAGGAGAACAATTAGAATCTTTACAAAATGACTCCTGGATCAACTTCAACAATTTTCAAATTTCCAATAGCACTGAAAGAACAGAAGTTGATTTGAAAGTGTAAAAGCATTGCTTAATTGAAAAAAATACATGCGTTTCCTTACAACAGCTAGCCTAGATGTCAGTAATCAGCGGTAAGTAAACATACCACTGGCAGAATATTTACAGCACTGGCGTTCTGCTTTTTATGCAGTGCCTTTCATCTGAAAAAATCCATTTGCATTAAAATTAATATATTCTGTAGGTACCATTCATTTACCAGCAGAAATTAAAGAATTTTTGTGGGGCTAACAGTCATCAGTATAACATCTGAATGTTTTTATCTAAGCATATATAGGCTACAACTGGCCTTGGGTGTTTAGTGCCATGTGATCAGTGGGAGTTGGGTAGCTGACTCCCTCCATAAGTTTAGAAAATTCCTCCTGTGCATCCATATACCTTTCTCCTCCTGCCTCTCATTGTTTTTTCCTTCCTGGACAAAGACAAATCATCATTATCAACACTTTATTATTAACTCAGAGAGCCTCCCTGCTACAAGGCTGAGATTTCATCCCTCCCTTGTTTCAGAATCACAGCAAAGCAGGATCTCTTTTGCATCCGCAGTATGATCAGGGACTTCCTGCGTGAGCAAAGGAACACTCAATCTCCCTTAAGCAATGGAAAACAAATTTATCACTTGAGTGTTCCTTTAAGTAGCTCATGTGTCAAGGGAGCACTTTTAAACCCTCCGTCCCAGACTGCAATACTCGCTACAGGTCTTATTAGACATGTTGTGAATGACGCCTAAGAATCATTCGGCTTTTAATGCGGCATCTACTGCCATAAATTTAATTATTTAGCACCGGTGCAGTGTCTTGTGCATGTAACGCTTTTGCCCTTGCCACATTCATCTTGTTCCAGTAAGTTTAAGTCATAGACCTCTGTGTGTATAGTAAAGGGCTGACCCAACATCCCAGACAGCTTGTGTGCTTGCTTAACATAGCCAAATCCTCACTGACTGTGACAAATCCTGCCCACCCCCTCCAAATAATTCAGCTGTGTGGCGTAGCCGTGAGTCACACGTGCTCACGACAGCCAGGCTGCCTCCAGCCTGCCGCTGGCATTGATAGATTTGGAACTGCCCCCTCCCTGGCCAGAGAAGACACGCGTAGCAAGTACAACGCTTGGCTGCCTCTCCTCTGCCTTCCTGAAAACTCTGGGGACTCCAGAGCATCCCTCCTCCCGCTCAGTCCTGGTCTATTTATGCTTCACATCAGCAAGGAGAGACCTGGAGACAACTTAGCGGAGATGCAGAGTCTCGGAGGGGTTTTGGCAGCGCAGCCAGGCTGAGGGGCTCCTCACCTTCCGACTCTCCTGGCTGCTTGCTTCCATCTGGCTGCTACGGTTTGGCATGTTCTTCCTTCTTCCCTGCTCGTGGGACCACACTCTAAGCTGGATCCCTGAAATAACCCAGTGTAAAAGGCTTTTGGGGGGCCATTATTTTAACGTGAGCTTTTTGACAGTCTCTGCAAGCTGCTGGACCAGTCCAGCTGAAGGGATGGACACCTGCGCTTAAAAACTTTGCAAGCTGCTGATGCAGAGAATGATCCTTCGGCATCCCTCGGTTCCTAAGTCGTCATTCACACATGCAGTGGACATGCAGATGGAAAAACCTGAGAATCAAATCCACAGTTGCTTTCTACATTGCTACAGTCCCAGAGCTCCAGCGAGGGCCTAGGACTCCACTGGGCTCTAAAAACGAGATGACACCAGCAATAAAGAGAAATCCCTGACATTTTTACCCTCTGGAAGGGTGTAGAGCCAGTTAGGTCAATGGGAGAAGACTTTTAAACCATACAGAAGGCAAAGATCTTCCTGATCTTCCACTTCTCTATCTGTGCAAGGACAATGAAATGAAGGAAAAGTTTTGGGTGCCAAACTGTATCTAGGAGAAGGACAGGAAAAAGCAGATGGGGAAAGAGACCTCCTAAAATGGTTTTAAAAGGTCATTTTTATGAAGTAACACTGTAAACAGCAGAATCCTGGTTGATAATGGAGTGAATAAGGAAGGTCTAGGGTAGCGTGACTTTCCCTAAACAAGACCTCAGGTTGAAACTAGTGAAGCCGGGGAGATTTAGGAACAAAAAACGGGGCTGACAGGAGTTTTTGATACAACACACAGGACTGGTAAAGGAGTAAATGACAGGACATGGGAATTTGGTGCTGGAAGCTGCTGAATCACACAACACAGAGCTGCCAGACTGTGTATAGGCAAGCCATTGCCTCGCAGCCACGCTGGCTGAAGGAGAAGGTCAGATCCAAAGCTGCAAGGGTTAAACAGGAAGGTTGGTTCAACCACGCCTAAGGGTGAATCAGGTGCACAGTATTCTTGATGGGCATGGGATGGGAATGCATCATCACACAATCCCCTGAAGAGTCTAGGAGGAGCTGTTTGCTCTCCATGATCCTGCTTTGGGTGGGATTTCCAAGGTAATGGCTCTCTGGCATCTCCCTTTTGTTCCTGGGAGAAGCCATCCACTGCTCCCCTGACTCAGCCCGGGACTAAGAGCAGTATTTATTTCCTGCCCACACATCCAAAACAGAGACTCTAAGTCAAGAGCCCTGTTTTTGTTAACACATGTAAATCTAAAAATACCCACAAAACTCCTTAAGAATCAATCTCAGTTCTTCATTCTTTTCTGCTCATAGCATAAGGGAGAGAAGTGGAAGAAAAGAAGAAAGGAAGGAGAGCAGGTTGGCCTACACTCAACACCGGGGACCTTGACTCCACTCACCACAAAACTTAAAAGCAGGTATAATTCTCCTCATTTTACTTTTCAGAGAAGTGAAGCGCTGTCACACACACACCCTCACGCTGTTTCCTGCTCTTTTCCTCAGAGATGTCTATCTTTAAGCAGTCATCTTTGCTGTGTTTCTTTACACTGTAATTGGATAATCTTCCATATTTTGGGGGACCCCTTTTTCAGAGGAATTCCTGGGGATATAGCCCCTATTTGATGAAATTCAGAATGACTAAATTAACAAAAGGACTGACTGAAGAGAAGAGTCTTTGTTTGAACTAGAAATCCTGTCTTACCAACCCCTGTTTTTAAGGAACCCTATAATAAAATACGTATCCTTGTACCTTCATGTTCCAGTATATTATTTTCTGCCAAACAACACTCTGAATTTATGATCATCACAATCTATGTGTATGTCTCATCAGGAATTTGGACCTTTGCACAGCTCCTATCCTCGACCTTAAAAATCCCAAATGTATAGGCACCGTTTGAACTAATTTCCCCAAACCCAAGTGGTTTTGCACTCCAGTCCCATGCCAAAGCCCTACATGTAACAGGAGGGAGGGAGCTGGTGGGGAAAGTGAGACCTGCAGGATTTCTCTAAGAACTTGCGTAGCCAGCTAGCTGCTGGACGGCAACAGACCTTTGTGAGTTTAAATGAGGGAACAGCATCTCTAAGGAGATGTTCACCGAAGGCTTCAAAGTGGTTTTTTAGCAAGTTAGTTTACCTTTCAAAACAGTGGACCAGCTCCTGTGACACAGGAGCGAAAGCTGAGGCGGGGGAGGAGGTTGGTGTGTGTTGATGCTGCAGTTTCTTCTGCTACATGCTAATACTCTCTGGTGGAACAGAACCCAAAATTTCCTATAACATACATAGCACTGCACACTGCAGAGGGGAGAAGAAATGTCAGCGGTCTCGGTAGCTTGGGGGTGCATCAGGCACGGACCTGTGAGCTGCCATTAGGATGCCATTTGAACTGCTCCTTTCTGAGCTGGACGAGGCAGCAACAGGGCATTTTAGATATAAAATATGCCAAGAATTCAAGTCCTTCTAAGCTCCTAAGTCTTTAAGAAAGTCACAGATTGACACTATTATTACATTGGGAAAGGCTTATCTCCAGAAGTACAAATGTGTTTGTGCGCCAACAGATTTAGCTGCACGGGAGGGACAGGCCAGGAAGGGTCCTGGGAGAAGGCTCAGCTCACGCTGTGAAAGGCTGTGAGATGCTGCAGACGTCGTAGCTGTACGCGGCCGTAGGCCTGAAACACCAAGGTTCAGCTGAAATCCCAAGTGCTTTACAGATCAGGGCTTTAACTTAACTCATCCTCAGTATGTAGCGCATGCACTTCGTACAAAACAGATGTTGGTGATTTTCAATAGCCGTGCACAAAATTCCAAGCACTGGGGGTCTGTTTTTTTGTTTTCTGTAAAACAGACACCCCAAAAATACAGCAGATTTAACACTGTTCAGGTGCAAAAGTCAGGAAGGTTTAGGGCGACATTCGCGTTGGCCACTATGGCTGTCCCTAAGCACCAGCGCCAGGACACGTGTGACAGTAATATCACCCTCCTTGCACACAGCTGGATAGCTGAGCATCCTGATGCAGTGAATCCTGGTGCTGATGAAAACCCTGATGGCTCAACTCCCACCCATTTCTAAGTACGACAGTAGTTAACGATCTAGTTAAACATATAACCTCCGAGGTGCTTTAAGCATGTTGACATATTCTGAAAAGCAAATGGGTGTAAATTAAACTCAATCACAAACAATGAAACCAAAATATCCTCGTTGGCCAAACCCACATATTTCCAAGTCTGTTTATACGTGTATCGTGACTTCACGACCAATCAGATCCAGCCATACTGCTCATCAAGTCGCTGAAGAAGCGTTACTATGTGCTCACACTGTGTATGCTCAAAGGATGTTGTATAATGAAGTGCCTAATTAAAACGTTGGGTATTGCGTACTACAACGTAGTTTTGTTTATATAATGTATAAAACTAGAAAAGGTAGAGTTTAAATTCAAATTGGGGGGAAAAAAATGTGCTACTCTGCTGGCAGGGTGGAATACCATAACAGTCATGAATCAAATGAGAAAAGATTTGCTTCATTTATGCATTTAACAAGTTTAACCACACACAAAGCAAACTGTCGTCGCCTTTCACTCTTTGTCTTCAACAATTAGCAGAGCTAATGACTTTTTTTGCTTTCTGTGGGAGACAAGACCTGATTCAATCCCCACTGGAAAGCAGTTCACACAATACAAGGAAATGCATAAAGGGGAAGGTGATCTCTTTTATCTCCTAATGTTTATCTGGAGTTATTCTCCTCCAGCCCAGTCAAACAGTATGGCGTATCTCATTATTTGGAAACCGCTTTAGAGCTCTGAACACAACTGGGGTTTTCAAAGGTATCTTTTCATGACGCTCTCTGTAATGTCCCGAGAATTACACGGATCTCCTCAAGGAAACATATGCAAGGAGCACCATGGGTGTACAAAGACCGAGTCTATGAGAGAAATGCATATAAAGTCGACAGCGTTACAAAATGAATGAGAGCAGGGGGACCAGCAGGCATCAAAGAGCTGGGAGTCAGGAAAGCGCTTGATAAAGTGCCTCTCAAAATATTATCTCCCATTGGCTTAGACATAAATACTATCACAGGAACCGTCTGAAGGACTGCAAACAAGGAATAATAGTAGACAAGGGGGTTGCGTCTCTTATGTTCCCTGCAGGGACAACGGGCAGCTCTCATTTCAGAGGGCATCTCCACGTGTGACGTGCGAGGGGGAATAAAACAGCTGGTTAATAAAATATGTAGATAACACTGAGAGCGGGTTGGACAACACGAATGAGAGCAAGAGAAATCTACAAAGAGCCCTAGAGAGTTAGAAATATGGGCAGGAAATAAATGAGCTGCAGCTCTTGGAAAATGGTACACTGATTTATGAGGGGGAAAATAGCATTCACTGGAGGGAAAAGTATGGAATCAGAGAATCATAGGATCACAGAATGGTTGGGGTTGGAAGGGACCTTAAAGTCCATCCAGTTCCAACCCCCCTGCCATGGGCAGGGACACCTTCCACTAGACCAGGTTGCTCCCAGCCTCATCCAGCCTGGCCTTGAAGACATCCAGGGATGGGGCATCCACAGCTTCTCTGGGCAACCTGAGAAGGTCATTTATCCTTTCTGAGGGTGAAGTCCCGTTTGGGAGCAGTTGTCCTTAAAGCAAGATCCTTACGTTTCAAAGCCTTTGATGTTCTCCAATACTCTCCTGGATAATGACTCAGTCTCTATCAAGGGTTTGCTTGCGTTTCACAGCTCCTCTAAAGGAGATAGTGTAGCAAACACCATCTCATCCCTAAAAAAACCTGAATGAAAGCCTCAACTGTGCCTGTACCTGGATGCAGACTTTTGGTTGTCCTCATAAGCAGAATGTGTCCTTCCATGATTCTCCATGCAACCAAGGCTCTGGGAAATCTTCCTTGAGTCAAAACAAAGGGCTGAAGCTGTTGTGGCATTGTCCTGACACCATAATTGAAAGTCTAAGGTTCTTGATGGGGCAGAGTTCCAGTTTCACATTTCAATACCATCTTCGGGCTGAGCTGGCGAGCAAGCAAAAGACAAAGACACTGAGTGATGTGATATTAACAGAAAGACAAATTATGAGAAAACAATCTCTTTTATGTTGTAACAAAAATGGAACATTTCATTTCCTCTTTGCCTCTAATTGCAAAGCGATGCTTAGCGAACACTTTCCGCAAAGTTTTAAACCTATGACTGTAAAATAGAGCACAGCTGGTAAACTGAGTATTTTCTTACTGACATGTAGATTTATTACCTCACTGGAATTACCTTGGGTAATGAAAAAACAATAAATTATGCTATCAGTGGTGTAATTGTCATCCTGCAATTTCAGTGCTGCTAGACAGCATAGCATCAGCTGTGAGCGGATAATGAATATATCAAGGCTCCTTTCCAATTACAAAATGAAAGTGATAACATCTCCTAATCCCTTTTTTGCTCCCCTTTTCAAATATAAGTGTTCAAGAGGGACCACACGGGCCTCCCCATGCTGGCAACGGCAGGGCGAACCAGAGACAGGGAACATAGCCAACGAGCCCACCATTCACCAGGAAAACATCTCTCATCGCTCACATCACAGTCTCCCCAACACACAAAATCCTTTTCAGTGCCTGTTTCTCAGACTGTACATTTGAGATTTCCTTCAATATTTCCTTCAGTGTTGTGTATTGAAGGAGACTCACTCTACCAGGCAATCTATCTCTAACCAGATCTGGTGGAGTAGCCTCAATTTGGGAGGGAAGATGCATCCCTCAGCCCATCTTAGCGGTGAGAGGACTGGAGCACACATCAGCCTCGCTTGGGTAAGTGTCTGGGTCAGGCAGCCTGACTGCAATGCAGATGAGCTTCACCAGCTCCCTCGGAGCGCTGTCTACACTGTTCCTTTTGTCCATGTGAGTTTTTTTAATTATAAAACCCAGGGTGTTAGAAATTCCATAGTCTCCCTTTGCATTTCGTCATGGTGTGGCCATGGCACAGCA